>NW_024731301.1:0-24180 GCF_018991925.1 Homarus americanus | reverse complement strand
TCTGTGAAGTAAATCCTGTACTTTTTGATATACCATTCAGGGTGAAGGTATGCTAATATACCACGATAGCACCCGTCTCTCAGCGCTAATATACCCTGATGGCACACTTAACATCCTAGCGCCGGTCGTGGGGTATACTGATATGCTAAAGTCTTCTTCATCTTCTAATATCTCGACTTCAGCTTCGTAAACTGTGATTACTTAAACGTATTTAACGCTCGTTTACGTAACTTTTTTGTAGAATAAATGAATGTATATCCGGGGTTCTTCTGTTTCTTTGTCCATCTGATGTTTGCGTCCATGTTGAGGAGAACCACTTAGCGGGGCTCGCATTTTCCCATAATGTGTTCCCTCAAGTTCCATAATTTGCACTTAGTGAAGCCACGATATCCCGCGTTATGTTGCCCGTCTCACTTCCTTCTGGGTTATGTGTCTTAAGTTGGTGAAAACATTAAATTAAGGCTGAATTATTGTTAAATGTTAAGGTATTATAGTACTTGTCTGTCGTGTTGTTAATATAACATTGTTTCACCAGCAGTATGTACTCAACAGCATATTAACATCGTTGACGAGTCAGAACCGCAACACTGAACCAATCTATATGAACATTAACACAAAAAATAAATTGTTACATTACATCGACTATCAAGACATAGCTTACAATACAAATTAATAAATAATTGTACCAGGGGGATAAAAATATTAGTTACAAAAAATTATAAAAATAGTCTTAATGTTCACGCCAGAACTTACCCCATAACAAAAGCCATACAACATTTTCCCAGTTAAGACTTTGTTAAATACAATCTCAAACTGCTGAAGATTTACAGCATTCGATCAAAGTTTGTCTCACTGTCAGATCTGTCACAGTGGGGTGCTGGGTCCCCGGCCACATTGATCAAGTCATAGATGAGCCGAATCCTTGATTTTTGTCTCAGTAAAGGTACATTTTATAATCATTTTATATGAATAACGTTATAACTTGTAAAACCATTCTGACGTTGTTAAAATAATTTGAATGCTCAGATTTATATAATAAATGTAAATAACTAATGTGGGAAAAGAGAGGAATATTTGAGAAGAGAAATAGTTGTTTTGTGTATATTGTTGTCAACATTTGGCTTCTCGGCCCCACCATCATCCCTGTTTCTGGTTGTTATCAACACTCGCATCTCTTGGATAAGTTGACCAATAGAGTGAAAGGAAGATAATTTTGTTCTTGTTTTTAACTCCTTCTCAGAAACTGTGTGTGGGTGGTGTGCCACGTGTGGTGTGTGTGTGTAACAGCACCTTTGATTTATACAAATATTCACCCAAATGAATAACACCAAGTGATTCACCATGTTATTCACCACTCTTAGATCACTTGGCTTGCGTCTCTCAAAAGGTCGAGCCAGGGTCAGCTGATTCAGTAAACACCGCTCACATTATTAGGGACCTGCCACATTTTGCCATAAACAGATAAATTGTACCGGGAATTTTCCCCCCACACACTCATCATTGTCACTTTATGTAACTTGCTGACAAAACCCATGACCCTTCAGGCCTTTTACGCCCTTAATACAAGAGTCATAAAGGCAAGCATGAACTCCGCATGCTTCCCAGTTGGGCACTGTAAACGCTTCTGCGCTTCACCTTGTACAGGATGTAAGGGGGTGCCCAATAAACTAGCCCCCTCGTGGGCAATCTGTAATCACTACCACTGTCTCGTGGCCCAGAGTAGTAGTTGGACATATCACTAGACAGGGAAGTTCACACTTAACACAAGTGTTATCTCAAGGTGATATTCACAACACTTCCCTGGACAGAATTCATAATATATTTTCTCATATTATATCTGTGTATACCTGCTACTAGATAAACAGAAAATGCCAAGAAGTGTTTACATCAAGCGCTGCCACTTAAGAGTTCCAAGAACTAAATTAAAACAATTAGTGTGTGTGTGTGTGCATGGTGTGTGTGTGCATGGTGTGTGTGTGTGCATGGTGTGTGTGTGTGTGTATGGTGTGTGTATGTATGGTGTGTGTGTGTGTATGGTGTGTGCATGCATGGTGTGTATGGGTGTGTGTATGTTGGTGAGTGTATGTATGGTGTGTGTGATTGTGCATGGTGAGTGTGTGACGGTGTGTGTGTGTGTGTGTTTGTTTGTTTGTTTCCAATGCCATGAGGATAACATACAATTCTTAAAGCAGTGGTCACATGGGCGCATTTTTTTTTTAGCAATTTCTTGCCGGAAAGTTATTTCGAGCAATTTTCGAGAAATTCGAGCAAGTTTTTGAAGCATTTTTATTGTCAATTGTGATAGTCAATTTCTTGACTATTTCGAGCAAGATTATTGGGTCAAAACCCGGTTAATACTATATTTAATGACACGAAGCTTATTTATCGAGTATTTACCTAGGCTATATATAACATAGATCAATAACATTATGTATAAAATGCACAAACAGTTTTTTACGACACATTGAGTTTATTATTTGGGTGGTGTTTTGGCGTGTTTGTTTACAAAACACAAGCCCATACAGCCGGTCATTCTCCACACACTAACAACCCTCCCTACTGTAACTACGATAGTTGAACCAGTCTATATTAAACACTTGTTCTTCCTCCTCGCCAGCCACATACGAGTCCCCAATAGTTTTTCTTCGCTTTCTCTCATTTCTTTTTAATAATAACAATAATACCAAGGATAGCTGCTGCGTCGTCTGCATTGTTGTTGTGATGTTCCGTCTCCCTTCTACTCGCACAGCGGCGTTAACTTTTTTTTCTTGCTGTAGTAACTGAACCAAGAACCACTCGTGTGACCACATTTGGAAGAAATTACTCGTAATTTCTAGCTCCAAATTAATTGCTCATCAAAGGGATCGTGTGACCGTAACTTAAGTCACCCATTAAGAAAAACTGTAAATACTGATTCACAAAACTAAAGGATAATTTCTGACTTGGAACCATCGGTGTAATGCAGAAAACAGTTATTGTATTCTAAAACCTACCCAAGAAATCTTTTACCCACTTACGATATAATTCTTTTCTATTCCATCAATAGATGTTATTTTACTTTTTATACGTATTTTTATTTTAGTAATTTATAAACTATTTTCTTTATATACTTCATTACCTTTTAGTGTAATGAAGAGAATGAATTACAGAAGGTTTTTATAATTATATTGCGAACAATATTTTTCCTCGCAATAAATAAACAATGACGATGATCTTGTTTACAATATGGAGCTTGATGTGTTACTCCATGTTCGTTTATTACATTTTCTGCCATACCCGACTGTTCTTTTCTTTCTTGTGGTGAAGGTTTTTGACAATTGATATATATATAAAGTTGAGTTAAGAATAATGACTCTGATATTATAGCCATTAGGTCCTGAATAATAAGAGGTGTCTAAGTGAACAAATGTATGATGTCTTCAATTACCAGCGTAGTGTGGGGTAACAGTGGGGGTAGAAGCGAAGGGTAGGAGTGAAGGGTGGGAGTAAGGCGTGGGAGTAAGGGTGGGAGTAAGGGGTGGGAGTAAGGGGTAGGAGTAAGGGGTGCAGGAGTGGGGTGGGAGTAAGGGGTGGGAGTGAGGGGTGGGAGTAGGGTGGGAGTAGGGGTGGGAGTGGGGTGGGAGTGGGGGGGTGGGGAGTGGGGTGGGAGCAGAGTTGGGAGTAAAGGGTGGGAGTAAGGGGTGGGGAGATGGGGTGGGAGTAAAGGGGTGGGGAGTGGGGGTGGGGAGTAAGGGGTGGGAAGTGGGGTGGGGAGTAAAGGGGTGGGAGTGAGAGATTGGGAGTGGGGGTTGGGGAGTGGGGAGGAATGGGGTGGGGGAGTAAGTGGGTAGGAGTAAGAGTTGGGAGTAAGGGGTAGGAGTGGGGGTGGGAGTAAGGGGTGGCAGTAAGGGGTGGCAGTAAGGGGTAGGAGTAAGGGGTGGGAGCAAGGGGTACGAGTAAGAGGGTGGAAGCAAGGGGTGGAAGCAAGGGGTGGGAGTAAGGGGTATGAGTAAGTGGTAGGAGTAAGTGGTAGGAGTAAGGGGTAGAAGTAAGGGGTAGAAGTAAGGGGTAGGAGTAAGGGGTAGAAGTAAGGGGTAGAAGGAAGGGGTGGGAGCAAGGGGTGGGAATAAGGGGTGGGAATAAGGGGTGGGAGTAAGGGGTAGGAGTAAGGGGTAGGAGTGATGAGTAAGAATGTGGGACAAGAGGGAGGGGTAGCAGTGGGGGAAGGGTTAGGTTACTTCAACATCTGTATCCTGCTGGTGATGTTCTCTCTTTAAACAATTTATAAAATGAATAAATAAATGGTCAGGTGTAAAAGGTAAGAGTATTTAACAGAGTAATACTGAGGTAATACAAGAAAGAACTAAAAACTGTCCACTGTGTGTATCAACATTTTATAAAAGTATTTGTGAAGCTGTAAAATACTTAGATATAAACTTTTAATTCAACTCTGTAATAAAAATAATTGCAATAATGAATCTAAACAAGAAATGAACTGGGTGAAAAAAATCTACAAAATACTAACAATATAAAAAAGAAGAATTACAGTAAAACCTGAATCATTGTAATAAACATTATTAAACTTTTTGTTGTTATGACCTAAAACAAACAAGGAAGACTCGTCTAGATTTTCGCTCTGTGAATTAACTCCTTGGATCGCTTTTGGGCAAGAGGGGAGTTACTCCGACTTATTCCGTGAAAATATTCCCAACTGTCCATAGAATCCGTTACAGTTTCCTTTATAGTAAGTGACTCACAAATGATTAATATTCCCATTCACCAATACTTTATTATATCAGAGAACAGTGCAGAGATAAGCTGGCCAATGAGCGATGGTCAAAGATAATACAGATTTAATACAGGATTGATAAGAACAGCTATAGTGATTTGTTTCATGTTACAGTAATAATAAACTTTATCAAATGTTATAACTACCAAAGTGTTATTTTCGTGATCGATACCCGGCTGCCAGGATTATAACATCGTTTACAAGTTCAGTAAATATATCATGCAGATTAAAACCTAACCAAGTCTATCGTAACCTAACTTAGCCTTTCCTAAGCTAACTTAGACTATCCTAAACTAGCCTAACCTATCCTAATCACACCAAACCTAACCTATCCTAAATTTATATATCATCAACAGATTTATAGATATGTTGGAGAAATAATTATCAAAAGTTTGTTGTCTCTGCAAATGTATTTAAAAAAAAAAAGAAAATGAAATGAAAATTTTTTTGAGAACTCAATTGTGTCATGAGTGTTGCGGCTTGGTTAGGTTAGGTAACATTAGGTTAGGTTAGATAAGGTAAGGTAAGATTAGGTAAGGTGAGGTAGTGTTAGGGTTAAATACATTTTACTAATTTTGCATAAAAAAAATCACGACTGAATGTATCTGAAAAAAACCTCTGAATATAATTCTTTTTCTGAGAAAAAAAATTCTTTATCACTTATCTTTTGCCCCACTTTTTTTTATTAGGTTTGATGAACTTGGATTAGGTTAGGTATTATTTAACTCTGAGTCATGGGTACTTATTGGATACTTGGCAGAATAACTTGTTATAACTTGGTCCTAACAAAGGCGGAGTCTAGGCAAAAATGTTCACTTGACCTCATATTTGGATTTCATTACTGAAGGATATTTACAGCTATACCACATTAATAAGGTCTATCTGCAAGTTTATTCAGTCATAAAATAATATATACCCTAAATGTGGACAATAAAAATCTTCTATTTTGGTACAAATTACCTGAAAAGTTGTAAGAAGACAAAAGCTGCGTCTCTTCCATTCAGCAAGAAATAGAACACTCAAGCCTCTTCTTGTCGTAAAAAAAAAAAACTAATATTGTATTTTAGTAAGTTGATGTACAAAACATTTTCTTCATTATTCTATGATAAAACAAGTCTAACAAGCATTATTAAAACATATATTATTAATTTTTTTTCATGCAATCGGGAAATAGCGACTACTATATCCAGGTTAGATTACGAGCTAGATTACGAGCTCACTTACGGAGTTCGATGCCAAATATTTGTTTTGAGTATCCCTATCGGAGACTGTAAGTCCAGTTACTTGGTAAACAAGGAGATACAGTGAAATAAACTGCTGTACCTAAATATTATGTAATTCAAAATATATTCCCAAAACAGCACGTTTACAGATGAAAATAATAAAAGCATAAATAATACAAACAAAATCAATTAATATGGTTTTTATTATTTTTAAATATCAGAAAAATGGTTCAACGCTTCTTGTTGTTCTTTGACTTTTTCCCGGTGAAGATGTAGTCTCCCCATGGCAGGTACTGGTCCTTTTGTACATGGCAGAAAGTGGTAGTTTCCTTTTTCTTCTTGTTGTTTTGAGGTTTAGTGTGCTTTGTGGTCTGCAGTTTGTTAGATCGGGGGCCCTTCTCCTTCACCTGGCAAGGCTTCACCTCAACCTTTGAAACTTTTGTTACAGTGCGTCGGAACACCATTGTGATCTACTGACACTAACAGCTCTCTCACTGAGGTCAAATCAAAATTTGACCATTCAGAAAGAATTACGGTTTAATAAGGTTGGAATTTAAAGAAATTGACAACAAAATGAAGCTCTGTTTATCACTATAGTGTTGAGGATGGTGTTGTGGTGAAGATGGATGGTGTTATATGTAGTGATGATAGGATGGTGTTATATGTAGTGATGAAGAATAGCGTTATATGTAGTAATGATGGATAGTGTTATATGTAGTGATGATAGGAGGGTAATATATGTAGTGATGATGGATGGTGTTATATATAGTGATGAAGCATGATGATATATGTAGTGATGATGGTTGGTGTTATATGTAGTGATGCTGGATGGTGTTATATGTAGTGATGATGGATAGAGTTATATGTAGTGATGATGGATGATGTTATATGTAGTGATGATGGGTGGTGTTATATGTAGTGATGTTGGATTGTGTTATATGTAGTGATGATGGATGATATTATATGTAGTGATGATAGGATGGTTCTATATGTAGTGATGGATGGTGTTATATGTAGTGATGATGGATGATGTTATATGTAGTGATGATAGGATGGTTTTATATGTAGTGATGATGGATGGTGCTATATGTAGTGATGATGCATGATGTTATATGTAGTGATGATGGTTGGTGTTATATGTAGTGATGCTGGATGGTGTTATATGTAGTGATGATGGATAGAGTTATATGTAGTGATGATGGATGATGTTATATGTAGTGATGATGGGTGGTGTTATATGTAGTGATGTTGGATGGTGTTATATGCAGTGATGATGGATGATATATGTAGTGATGATAGGTTGGTTTTATATGTAGTGATGATGGATGGTGTTATATGTAGTGATGATGCATGATGTTATATGTAGTAATGATGGGTGGTGTTATATGTAGTGATGCTGGATGGTGTCATATGTAGTGATGATGGATGGAGTTATATGTAGTGATGATGGATGATGTTATATGTAGTGATGATGGTTAGTGTTATATGTAGTGATGTTGGATGGTGTTATATGTCGTGATGGATGGTTCGATATGTAGTGATGGTGGATGGTGTTATATGTAGTGATGATGGATAGTGTTATATGTAGTGATGATGATGGATGGTGTTATAAGTAGTGATGATGGATGTTGTTATATGTAGTGATGAAGGATGGTGTTAGTGAAGATTGTGAAGTGAGATGTAGTGAAGATTGTGAAGTGAGGTGTAGTGAAGATTGTGAAGTGAGATGTAGTGAAGATTGTGAAGTGAGATGTGGTGAAGATTGTTAAGTGAGATGTTGTGAAGATTGTGAAGTAAGATGTAGTGAAGATTGTGAAGTGAGATGTAGTGAAATTTGTGAAGTGACATGTAGTGAAGATTGTGAAGTGAGATGTAGTGAAGATTGTGAAGTGAGATGTAGTGAAGATTGTGAAGTGAGATGTAGTGAAGATTGTGAAGTGAGATGTAGTGAAGATTGTGAAGTGAGATGTAGTGAAGACTGTGAAGTGAGATGTAGTGAAGATTGTGAAGTGAGATGTGGTGAAGATTGTGAAGTGAGATGTAGTGAAGATTGTGAAGTGAGATGTAGTGAAGATTGTGAAGTGAGATGTAGTGAAGATTGTGAAGTGGGATGTAGTGAAGGTTGTGAAGTGAGATGTAGTGAAGATTGTGAAGTGAGATGTAGTGAAGATTGTGAAGTGAGATGTAGTGAAGATTGTGAAGTGAGATGTAGTAAAGATTGTGAAGTGAGATGTAGTAAAGATTGTGAAGTGAGATGTAGTGAAGATTGTGAAGTGAGATGTAGTGAAGATTGTGAAGTGAGATGTAAGTGAAGATTGTGAAGTGAGATGTAGTGAAGATTATGAAGTGAGTTGTAGTGAAGATTGTGAAGTGAGATGTAGTGAAGATTGTGAAGTGAGATGTACTGAAGATTGTGAAGTGAGATGTAGTGAAGATTGTGAAGTGAGATGTAGTGAAGATTGTGAAATTGAGATGTGATGAAGATTGTGAAGTGAGATGTAGTGAAGATTGTGAAGTGAGATGTGGTGAAGATTGTGAAGAGTGAAGGATGTAGTGAAGATTGTGAAGTGAGATGTAGTGAAGATTGTGAAGTAAGATGTGGTAAAGATTGTGAAGTGAGATGTAGTGAAGATTGTGAAGTGAGATGTAGTGAAGTTTGTGAAGTGAGATGTAGAGAAGATTGTGAAGTGAGATGTGGTGAAGATTGTGAAGTAAGATGTGGTAAAGATTGTGAAGTGAGATGTAGTGAAGTGAGATGTAGTGAAGATTATGAAGTGAGATGTAGTGAAGATTGTGAAGTGAGATGTAGTGAAGATTGTGAAGTGAGATGTAGTGAAGATTGTGAAGTGAGATGTAGTGAAGATTGTGAAGTGAGATGTAGTGAATATTGTGGAGTGAGATGTAGTGAAGATTGTGAAGTCAGATGTAGTGAAGATTGTGAAGTGAGATGTAGTGAAGATTGTGAAGTGAGATGTAGTGAAGATTGTGAAGTAAGATTATAAAGTAAACTGTAGTAATTGAGGTTAAACGAACGCGGGTTATTCTGTAGTGTATCCGTGTCTTGTTAATGCGGAACCAACATGGGGGTGGTCCTCAATATTGATACGTTATTTTGCCGGGAATTTCTGTCAAAACGAAATATGAATCAACCATATTTAGCCTAAATTAACCTAGCGGCTTTATTATATATTCTAAGATGTTTAAGTTGGATAGATCAGGTTAGGTTAAGTCAGGTTGGGTTAGGTTAGGTTAGGTTAGTTTTGTTAATTTTGCCACTTAGAGGCTAGTTTATTGTGCCCCCCATACTCATCCTGTGAGCGGTAGCGCAAAGAGATTACAAAGTGGTGTTAGATGAGGTAGGTGGTTAAGTTAAGTTTCAATAGGTTAGGTTAGATTACGTCAGGTTGGGTTAAGTTAGGTTAGGTAGGTAATAAGTAGATAGGTTACGGTCGGTAGGTGGGAAAGTTAGGTTTGATTAGGTTAGCTTATGTCAGACTGGGAGGTTAGGTTCGATTATGTCAGGTTAGGTTCGATTATGTCAGGTTAGGTTAGATTACGTCAGGTTAGGTTAGATTACGTCAGGTTAGGTTAGATTACGTCAGGTTAGGTTAGATTATGTCAGGTTAGGTTCGATTATGTCAGGTTAGGTTCGATTATGTCAGGTTAGGTTAGATTACGTCAGGTTAGGTTAGATTATGTCAGGTTAGGTTAGATTATGTCAGGTTAGGTTAGATTATGTCAGGTTAGGTTAGGTTAGATTATGTCTGGTTAGGTTAGATTATGTCAGGTTAGGTAGGATTATGTCAGGTTAGGTTAGATTATGTCAGGTTAGGTTAGATTATGTCAGGTTAGGTTAGATTATGTCAGGTTAGGTTAGATTATGTCAGGTTAGATAAGTAGGTGGAGATGGGTAAAAAAGGTTAGGTTAGGTCGGCAGGTTTTAGTGTAGGATCTTAAGTAATCCCGTAAAAATTTCATGTTAATTTTTGACACCATACATCGTAATAATCCTTATAAACTATGTTAAGGAACTGTGGTGTAATTTTTTCTGAACGGTTTATTATAAGTTTTATGCCATTAAAGAAGTTTTATCAAAGAGCGGCGTAATGAACCACAGGCGTATTACCATTAACTCCTAAGTAACTTAAAACAT
Organism: Homarus americanus; assembly: GCF_018991925.1. Classification (NCBI taxonomy): domain Eukaryota; kingdom Metazoa; phylum Arthropoda; class Malacostraca; order Decapoda; family Nephropidae; genus Homarus; species Homarus americanus. Next base: position 14,036 of record NW_024731301.1, on the reverse strand, counting down.
GACTAATAACCTATGAACATGTAGTATTATATCATTACAATTTAACGTAATATATTATGAATGCTGTTATAATATCTTAAGTGTGTTACAACATGGCTGCTCATATATGCCATCCTGTCTCTGGCAAAGAAGAGATTGCAGTAAGTAAAATTAATTGCTAAAGACAAATACTGGAAATTAAACATATACTTATTACCATTATCTGAAAAGCTTAGAACCACCGTTTTATATTTATTAAAAGTTTGTAGTGTTATACATCATGTGTATACAAGTCACAAGTTATTATTTACGACATTGCTTCAGTCCTCGTCATCAGAGGCTTCTGTGTACAACAGATTCCTTCACCTTGTTTAGGCATTTCTCATCATCTGCTTGACAGTTACACATCTCGGTGTATGTCATGCTATTCTTTCTGATTCTTTCTGTATGAACATGACAATGATCCACATTTCCTGACGCCACATCCACATTTAACAAGTTCTGTGATTGCTTCTGGAGCTGGTGGTTGGTCTGATATTACTAGTATGAAACAGCCATTGTCAATCTTCCAGCCATGCTCTAATTGTGAAAGCATTTCACTGTCTGCATCACAAGACCACAGAAGAGCTTGATACCTTCCTCTCAATATATGATACTTTAGAGTTGCTGCAGTCGCTAGTAGTTCTCCAGCTTCTGCCTGCGTTATCTTGAAGAGATGCCATCTAAGTTTTGACAGTTTAGTGAAAGTCATTCGTGGACAGTAGAGCTTAAATACAAATTCCTCTAGACCAATATACTGTACATGTCTGCTGGAGGGCATTTGGTCTACTCAGCAACTTGAATGCATCTAGGACTTTTGTGTTAGATTTCATCAAAGTGCTCCAACATGCTTTCTTTCCTTTGCCAACAAATTTTCCAATGCAGTCAGATCCTGTGAAGGCATGGAAACCTGTAAGGCTCTCTGCCCAATGTGTCGTCGCTCACCAGTTCCTGTTATCATACTTGTATTTTCTCCAAGTTGAGGCTGCTTTAATATGCCAAACACATCAGTGTCTGGTGACTTGATATGTACAGTGCTGCCCTTCTGTGATGCATATACTGTATGTCCTGCTTAAGTTCTATAACTTGTGATAGCAATTTGATGGTTGAAGTCTTATTTGCTGCTTTCCACGACAGAAGATTAACCTTGGACAGCTTTTCCCAGATGCTCAATGGACCAACAATACGTTCCTTGACAAAATTTTCATAATTTTGTCTTCCAACTTCACAAGCACATAGATTGTCATATTTGACATTTTCTGGCATTACAGCTCCAGTTACCAAGTTTATAAGAGCATCATTTTCCTGGGATTACAGTCACCAATAACATTGTGTAGCTTCTGTACATCAGCATATTGACGGCTGACAATAGCTGTAGAGAGCTCACGGTGTTCTGTTCTTTTGTAATGTTTATGAGTTTGATATTTTATGTAATGAACTTAATTTGAAAACCCAAATGGTAGTATATGATCTTTTATCACCTTAGACACTCTGTGCGTCATGCCTCTCAAGTGATTTTTTCCTCTCTTACTTCTCTGGACAATACGACCTTTGTCCCATCAGAAAAAACACCACCATTTATTTTCTTAATCTACAGGTGCCAAGGTTTAAAATGACGGATGGTGTTAAAAATTAACCTGAAATTTTTATGTGACCACATATTGTCTTGTTGGGTTTCTGAGAGAACTTCACGGCTAAATAGCGCTTCTGTATTGATAGCCGGTACATGTCGTAATATCCACCGCTCATAGTTAAATCTTTATGTCCGTTTATTTTGTCCTAATTTAAGTATCAAAGAGTGTTTTCATTTTTAAGTATCTTAAGTATCTTTTTCCCCCACTCCTAAGTATCTAAGTATGATTTATTTTCATTTATAAGTAACTAACCATATTTTTGTTTTCATTATAAAATGTGATTGATATAGACAACAGAAGTAAATATCAGCTGGAGGTCGTAAACGAAGCTGATGTGAAAGTATTTTGACTCGCTGTTCCCACGAACTAATTGCTTCACTGGTTTATACCGAAGAAATAAAACCGTCAACGAACCATCCGATTCAAATGTGTCTTAGGCGATACAGGGTGTTTATGCGTCACTCTGATACCAAGAATGACTTTGTGTACTGTGGTGAAGCTGAGGGTCGGATAGGGTTGGGTTGGGTTGGGATGGGTTAGGATTACGCATGTGTGGGTATATTCTGTCGCATTTTATAGGTATCTTGCGTCTTTCTCTTTATTCCTTCTTTATCATGAGTATCTGTGCCTATTAATACACCACCTCGCAGGATAGTGGAAGAGGAATGGATAGTAACGAGATAATATTCTTCTTACATATACCTTAGCTTGATTACAGGTAACATCAGGTAGAAGTTACATGACTCTTAAGAGTTTTCCTCGACTTGGCTGATTCAACTGTAAGACTTGTTGTATTTATCCTTATTAAAATCCTCCACCTGTAAGACCCTCCACTTGTAAGACCCTCCACCTGTAAGACCCTCCACACTTGTAAGACCCTCCACTTGTAAGACCCTCCACTTGTAAGACCCTCCACCTGTAAGACCCTCCACTTGTAAGACCCTCCACTTGTAAGACCCTCCACCTGTAAGACTCTCCACTTGTAAGACCCTCCACTTGTAAGACCCTCCACCTGTAAGACCCTCCACTTGTAAGACCCTCCACCTGTAAGACCCTCCACTTGTAAGACTCTCCACTTGTAAAACCCTTTAGGGATTTGAAATACCTTCTCGTCTTGGCTCCACTAGTACTGTACACACCCTCTCTAGCCTTAGTTTACAGTAATGTTGAAGTATATAATGAAGACTCACAGCTCATGGGTTAGAAAAACAAAAGATGCTTGTTTTATTTATTTATTTATTTATTTATTTATTTATAGTTTATTTTAGAATCCCCGAAAGTTAGAACAAAATGGCTGACGGGACTCACAAGCGGGCGGTGTTTACAGTATGGACCAAGAATAAAAATAAATGAAAAATAAAATAAATAAATCGTAAATTGGTGCATTGTTTCTCCAGGGGTAATTATAGAAGTACAAATGTTCTCCAGCAGTGGGTAACGATCATAGTCACGTATAGAGCTTCCGACGCAGGTAGATTGATATAGATGCATTACCTTGAGTTAGTGGGTTACAGGGGCTTCTTACACGATAATATTAAAGGTGTTTTTTCCTTCTGTTTGTAGCACTTGAGGTGTTTAGGTTAGGTTTAATTAAAATGGTTTAGTTATAATAGTTATATTACGATAAGTTAAGTTGAATTTAGAACTTTTGATTTACATATATCGTGTTTTAGAAGGATTTGTTAGCTAATAAGTATAATTTGGATAAGGTTAGTTTAATTTAGATCATTTGATTTTACAAGGTCGTATTATAATGACTGGGAACCATATAGAAACCTGTTAGAAGTAAATATTTCTACGGCAGTGAATGAGTAGGTCAATAAGTGGTGTATAGAGCTGCTGACGCAACTTAAACCGTATATACTGTACATTATATGTTATCAGAGCTTTCCTGTTGTACGTAACCGCCTCCGTCAAAGTGTCTTAGTGGCTCATGTGAAGATTAGCCTCTAGTTTATTTAACCTCAAGATTAACTACACTGGCACTGCCTGACCTGACCTGACCTGACCTGACCTGACCTGACCTGACCTGACCTGACCTGACCTACCCTACCCTACCCTACCCTACCCTACCCTACCCTAACCTAACCTAACTTAATCTAACCTAACTTAACTTCCCATGTAGCGTTAGGTTAATCATTAGTTGAAATAAGCTGGGAGGGTTAATCTTCATGTAATCTATCTTAATTAACAATTTTGGTCAGGTGAGGCCTTCTTTACCTTACTCGAGAGCAGGAGGAGGAGGACTTGCTAACGTCTACAGATCATCGTCAACCAAGGCAGATATTGAATACCTTTTGTTTACCTTCGTGGCTTAAGAACACATCTTAACACCATAAGACTATTCGCCTCAATGCAATAATACAGTAATTGATTATTGTATTCTAATAAAATTTACGGTGTATCTTTTGAACCAGATTTATTGTTTGACTTTTGTGAATGAGAAACTGGTTGAGGTGTATTGTGGTAAACATCCTTAAGAGCAGCTCTGTGTGTTCTTACGACCTCAAAGTAACACAAAAGGTAGCCAATATCTACCCTTGGTCAGTCACTTTATGTAGATGTCAATTGTGTCATTTTTCTAGACTTAGTGCCCCCTGGAGGAGAAAGTAAATACAATGTTGATTTATTTTGGTCACAACACACGCTAGTAGATTATTTTTTCCTATTTAACTAAATAATTAACACTATGTAGCTAACTAATTATATGACTCAAAGATGGTAACCAATATGGCGTCGATATTGTTCACATACTCTATGATTAATAGATGTATTGTCTGTTTAATTTTAGGGAAGAATTTAATTTATAAACTTTTGAGAATCTGGATACAGGAGTTTTGTCTTTGCGCGCGCGCGTGTGTGTGTGTGTGTGTGTGTGTGTGGTGATGATGATGATGACGGATACTTTCCTCTGCAGTGAAAAAAATATCTTGACATTGCAAAGTTTAACTGTAAGCCGAAGGAACGTTTGTAATGTGACTTATTATGTGAAATTGTAACTTGAAATTCTTTGTGAAAAAATATTTCCCTATAAAGTTTGGCAGTAAATGAAGTATTACATCAAGGTGTAACTTGTAGTTCCTTGTGGAGTAAATTACCTAAGTGGACGATACAGCTACTCCAGGGTGTAAGACCTAGAGTAGAAAGTCTTAAGACCTTACCTGAGGTTGAAAGACTCTTATAGTGGAACGTCTTAGGTATTGAAACTTTAATTACAGTAAATAAAATATAATCTACCTAAACATTCCTTCACCTGGCGACAACTAATGATACAGGTGGTGTAATAGCTCTTTAAAATTCCTCCGTTTGATATAATAATGACCACACATGAACTTATAATGTGCAATATCTTGATAACACATTAGCTGCAACATTACACATAGTCCAGTGTATGTGTAGTGAGGGACATCTACCTAAATGAGTTACAGAATGTGGAGTTGAGGCAAAAAATGTTGGGACATGTTTGAGATCATCAGTTGAGCCAAACGTTTATACTCAATATTGTTTTAATGGTATTTTAGAGCGACCGAAAAATGTAAACAAAATGGCCGGCTAGGCTCGGGGGATCCACGAGTCCTCTTATAAAGGATCGACAATAAATGAAAACAAATCAGATTAATTTAAACACATTTCCAAGAGTATTAGATCCTGTAAAGAGAGAAAATTAATACTTGATATTTGTAGAAGCTTTTTTTTTCGTCCGTTTTCGTCTTGGTTAAAACAATTGTGGTGGTGTTACCTGTTCCAAACGGTAGACATCAAGGAAATGGATCAAGACCTTAATACTCAAAGGTACACATGATGATTTGTTCCCAAGTCCGAGGATTTACTTCACAAAACAGATTAACTTTAGGACACAATGATGGCGAACAAAATAACATCAACATTGCGTACAGTACATATCTTGCTTTGACTCTTAACTCTTGTAATTTTTCGTAATATTAGTGAATGAATTTGAGATTCTGGGCATATTTTCTTGTTTTTCTTTCTAATCAAGTGTAAAGGAAGATGTACTGTTTATTGATGGATTTGGTGATGTCTTAATAGTGTATTAGTGTGTTAATATTACACAGGTTTGGTATAGTGGTGACGGTAATGTAGTGTAGTAAGATTTTAACACATGGAGGTGAATTTGTCTTTTATGTTGAGGATTTGTTAAAGGGAAGATCTGATGGACGGGGATAATTGTCTGGTTGTGATGGACACGGCTCACCTAACCTAATCCAATCTAACCTAACCCAACCCAACCTAACCCAACCTAACCTAACCCCTATATATGTGTGAGATAAGGTTCTGATTCAAGAACAAGATGCACAAGTTCGAATCCAAATTGAGCTGTAGGGTTTGTTGACTAATTCGGGGCTTCACATTCATAAAACTCTCAAATGGGATACGACTAAACCCGAAGCCCCATCTTCCGTCGGTCGGTCGTCGGTGTCAGGTCAAAGGTCAGTTTGTAGTTCACCTCCTGTGATATGTGTCATTTATCGAAACGAAACATGAGGTTAACGTGAAAACAAAACCTCGAAGCAACACGTATAAACAGGGTCGAGTTTTCATCGGATTTTACGTCATGAAATTTCCATCTTGAGAGAGAGAGAGAGAGAGATTGATTGATTGATTGATCCCGATGCTGAAATTAACACTAAAATTTTATACTGAAATCGAGATAAATGCAGGTAAGGTTGGCGTATGGAATTATTGAAGAACGATCACAGAAATGTTTTACCTGTTTCCTGTGATAGAGGCGTGGATAGTAGGTTTGTTTGTGGGTGTGGGGCGTGGATAGTAGGTTTGTTTGTGGGTGTGGGGCGTGGATAATAGGTTTGTTTGTGGGTGTGGGGCGTGGATAGTAGGTGTGTTTGTGGGTGTAGAGCGTGGATAGTAGGTTTGTTTGTGGGTGTAGGGTGTGGATAGTAGGTATGTTTGTGGGTGTAGGGAGTGGATAGTAGGTTTGTTTGTGGGTGTTTGGGAGTGGATAGTAGGTTTGTTTGTGGGTGTGGGCGTGGATAGTGGGTTTGTTGTGGGTGTGGGGCGTGGATGGTAGGTATGTTTGTGGGTGTAGGGGCGTGAATGAAGTAGGTTTGTTTGTGTGGGTGTAGAGCGTGGATAGTAGGTTTGTTTGTGGGTGTAGGGAGTGGATAGTAGGTATGTTTGTGGGTGTAGGGAGTGGATAGTAGGTTTGTTTGTGGGTGTGGGCCGTGGATAGTAGGTTTGTTTGTGGGTGTAGGGCGTGGATAGTAGGTTTGTTTGTGGGTGTGGGGCGTGGATAGTAGGTTTGTTTGTGGGTGTGGGGCGTGGATAGTCGGTTTGTTTGTGGGTGTGGGGCGTGGATAGTAGGTTTGTTTGTGGGTGTAGGGCGTGGATAGTAGGTTTGTTTGTGGGTGTAGGGCGTGGATAGTAGGTTTGTTTGTGGGTGTAGGGCGTGGATAGTAGGTATGTTTGTGGGTGTAGGGCATGGGTAGTAGGTTTGTTTGTGGGTGTAGGGCGTGGATAGTAGGTTTGTTTGTGGGTGTAAGGCTTGGATAGTAGGTTTGTTTGTGGGTGTAGGGCGTGGATATTAGGATTTTTTTTTGTGGGTGTGGGGCGTGGATAGTAGGTTTGTTTGTGGGTGGGGCGTGGATAGTAGGTTTGTTTGTGGGTGTGGGGCGTGGATAAGTGGGATTTGTTTGTGGGTGTAGGGCATGGATAGTAGGTTTGTTTGTGGGTGTAGGGCGTGGATAATGTAGGTTTTGTTTGTGGGTGTGGGGCATGGATAGTAGGTATGTTTGTGGGTGTAGGGCGTGGATAGGTTTGTTTGTGGGTGTGGGGCGTGGATAGTAGGTTTGTTTTGTGGGTGTAGGGAGTGGATAATGGGGTTTGTTTGTGGGTGTAGGGCATGTGTGGATAGTAGGTTTGTTGTGGGTGTGGGGCGTGGATGGTGGGTTTGTTTGCGGGTGTAGAGCGTGGATAGTAGGTTTGTTTGTGGGTGTAGGGAGTGGATAGTAGGTATGTTTGTGGGTGTAGGGAGTGGATAGTAGGTTTGTTTGTGGGTGTGGGGCGTGGATAGTAGGTTTGTTTGTGGGTGTAGGGCATGGATAGTAGGTTTGTTTGTGGGTGTGGGGCATGGATAGTAGGTTGTTTGTGGGTGTAGGGCGTGGATAGTAGGTTTGTTTGTGGGTGTAGGGCGTGGATGTAGGTTGTTTGTGGGTGTAGGGAGTGGAAGTAGGTTTGTTTGTGGGTGTAGGGCGTGGATAGTAGGTTTGTTTGTGGGTGTGGGGCATGGATAGTAGGTTTGTTTGTGTGTGTAGGGCGTGGATAGTAGGTTTGTTTGTGGGTGTAGGGCGTGGATAGTAGGTTTGTTTGTGGGTGTGGGGCGTGGATAGTAGGTGTGTTTGTGGGTGTAGAGCGTGGATAGTAGGTATGTTTGTGGGTGTAGGGAGTGGATAGTAGGTATGTTTGTGGGTGTAGGGAGTGGATAGTAGGTTTGTTTGTGGGTGTTTGGGAGTGGATAGTAGGTATGTTTGTGGGTGTAGATACATACATTGTTAAGAGGAATAAATCAAAATGGGAAGAAGATTAACATAAATATACTGATGATTAATGGTACAGGTGAGTTAATAAAATTGATATAAATAGATAAATACAGTTGATAGATAGATAGATAGATAGATACAGTAGATAAATAGATAGATAGATGTATGATTTTGTATACCGCAAGAGTAACTAAATATTCCTGTACCTGTATTTTCTTTCAGTTACAAAATACACAGGATTATAAATATGAGTATGCACATTGCACATCAGGTGTTACAGTCAGTGGTAATATTTTGTAATACTCTTAAGTGATGAGGTAACAGAGGAAATAGACGGATACTAACGGAAAGTTTTTGTAGAATTAGACAGACATTCAGACAGTAAAACTTCTTCCGACAATACAAATTTTGACGGTGGAATTTATACACGAGAGTGTATGGATAATTATGATGAGCTGAATTATGACATCTACGTCTGATAATCCGTTGTTTAGAATGGATTATTATTATTTTTGTTGAGTTATTTAACAGTTTGAGAAAAGGTTTATTATGGTACTATGTCCTATTATCACACAAGGTCATAAGTGAAGTAAAATAACCAATTATACTGTATTATTTTAGACAATATTCCCTGGACATGCTGGATAATATACCATCTACTTAAGGAGGTGATGTAGGTAAGGTAGATTGATATTTTAACATTAATTTACTCAGTTTTTTCTTAGTATCGGAGTTTTTTTTTTTTTAGTTTTTTATTCTGACTGTAATAGGCCCCTGTCTCATCAACAGAACGTATTATATAAATGGGTCAATACATCTGATATTATATTCAGATTCACCACCCTGTAACTTTCCACTGTCTATGAGTAAGACATGAGATAGACACGTGAGCGGGCAACTCACCCAAGAGGGCGAGACCCATAGCTCAGCATTTCTGTAAGCACGCACTGCGATGCCCCTAAGCTTCAGTAGCTCACCTCAACTCATATCGTAAGGACGTGACCTAACGTTTATCATACATAAACGCCGTCCCTTTCTCATTCACTCCTAGACAGTGAGACTTACGGTTGATATACACTCAGGAATTATATATACAACCTTTTATAATAAAACAAAGGAACTACCGTTTGGGTTTCGTTACTTAAAACCCAAATATAAATATGTGTGAGCGGACTGGTTAATTGGACAAGCAGCCGATTCATGACAATTTATAATGCAAGCAGCGTTCACATGTTGTCAACCGCCCTCAAGTGTACAAGGAGTTTGGACTGTAACTGTACCGTCAATAAGTGGCTGTAACTGCACCGTCAATAAGTGGCTGTAACTGTACCGTCAATAAGTGGCTGTAACTGTACCGTCAATAAGTGGCTCTGTATTCTGAACACGGGGGATCTCTACAGTATAACCTACGAGTATAACCTACGAGTATAACTGTGGTGAAAGAACTGCTTCCCGCATTATGTTGAGGAAGATTCGTATACAAACTTTTTGCCGTGACTTCGTAATAAAAAAAATCTTAGGGAAAATATATTGAATTTATTTCTAATGTTTATTTATTTATTGTTGTCGTTGGTGTGTTTTTTTTTTTACCGGGATGTGTGTTATGATGTTTGACTTAATTATATTCACGAAAATGGAGTCAAGACAAATGTTGGACACGTTGATGTGAAGCAACACAGTAAATGATGTTGTTTGTGTTGCTGTGTTATTTATTTATTGTATTTCTTTATTCTTTTCTGTTTATTTTGTTTTATTTAGTTTTATTGTAGTAATTGTTATTCTTTTTTTATTCTTACTTATTTTCATTTTACTGTTTATTCGTTTTCTTATTTTCATTTTATTGTTCAATAATTTTCCATTCATTCTTATTTATTTATCTCGTTGGTGTATTTCATTTATTTGCTATTCTCTTAGGTATTTCACATTTACATTAATTAATCTTCAAATCATTGGTTGCTATTTTTATCATACTAGTTTAATGTTCACCTCAGCGGTCAACTGGCTTATGTCTAAACAATGTCTACCACTGTTTTAGCCAGACTTAGTTATGAGACTTGTAATTCAGTATCCATTACGTACCGTTTATCAGTGTAATTTGTGGTAATGGACTGCCCAATGTAATTATATATATATTGTCTTACTGAAAAAAATGCGGTGTAACCAAGATTAAGTTTTATAGAGTTTGTATTTAAGGATTATTCTCCTATACTTCTCTTAGATTCTGAATATATTTTTGTTTTATTATTTCAGTGTATTGTAATGTGTAGTTAGTTACACTATAGATATATAATAATTGCTTAAGTTTGGTTGGGAGTGTGGAAGGTGTTGTGGTGTGTGATGTACAGGTGTGTACAGGTGGTGGTTACACCTGACTTCGAGGCAGGTGTGTATAGGTGCCAGATACACCTATGGTTACAACACAGGTGTATCCGGCAGCAGTAGTAACAAAGGGGCTATATGGGCTCCGGCGGCCATGTCGTGACACCGGCCGGCAGAATTCCCCGGTGAAAAAGGGAAACAAGATGGCCGTCCCCCATTCAATATGTAAACAACTCGACCTAAAATGTTGTTTATTGGACATTTTTCTCATTAGGGAGTCGAACCCTTGTTTTGAGTTGGTGTTCAACTACCGTGGCTGACGGCCATCACCTGTGATTCAACTGGTAGAATTAAGTGTAATAATAATAATAATAATAATAATAATAATAATAATAATAATAATAATAATAATAATTAACGGTTTATTGAAAGAGCTTGGCAGCCAGAAGGCTGAAAACATACAGTTACATATTTGGGGAATGGGTTTCGAATTACAAATAATATACAAGTAACATAAGTGATACAAATAAGATATATAATAACTAGATGGGGAAAAGCTCAAACTACAGTGCATTTCAACATAGTGACAGTGCAAGAAGTAGTATTTATTGGGAGTGAATACACTGGTTTATTACAAGTTATTGATACTTTTTACAATGGTTGGGACTGGGCTGTTCTTATAGCGATCAGTTCGTGCACGTATGGGCTGGATGCGGTTGTGGTGTCAAACAGCAATTCTCGGGCTAGGGATCTCAGGTGGTAGTAGGAGCCGGTGTCGAGGATGGTGTAGAAGCTTCTTAGCAAATTTGCAGATGTGGTCGTGGTGATGGTCAGTGAGAGTCGAAAAGGTCAGTGTGTTGAGCGCTTCTTGATATGTGGAGTAGGAAGGGGAGAGAATAATCTTGCATGCCCTCTTTTGCACTTTTACTAGGTGGGCATCTTATCAAATGAACCCCTATCCTAATGGGCCCTAGTCCTATTGGGTCCCAGTTTTAATGGGCCCCAATTCTAATTGGTCACATTTCCAATGGTTCTCAGTCCTAATGAGCCTCAGTCCAAAGATACCACAGGCCTAATGGTTCCAGTCTTAATAGACCTCAGTCTTAATGAGTCCCAATCCTGACGGCTCTCAATACTAATGGGCCTCAGTCCTAATAGTTTAAGGTTGGGACCCATTAAGACTGGCTTCTATTTACCTTACAAGCACTGTGTTCTACCGTGTCATCCCGTGTGTGTGTGATTTCCCGTGTCAGGTGGTATAATACGCAGGTGAGTGGCTGCCAGGTAGGGTGGGTGAGGGTGGGCACCTTGATGCAGGGGAAGGTGAGTTCCTGATGCTGATTCACACCAGTGTCATGATGAGGTAATCTTATCACCTTATTAGTGTACGATGAGTGGGTGGGCGTGGTGTGGAGGGGTGGGGGCGCGTAAGGGGTAGGCAGCAAGGGGCGTGGTGTATGGTGGGGGGAGGGTAAGGGGCGTGTAGGGGTAGCTAAGTGGGCGTGTTGAGTTGGGCAAGAGGGAGGCGTGGTGGGTGTAGGGGCGTGTATAGGAGGCGGGAAGTGGTGATGGCGCGCGCCACTAATCACTCTGACCTTACTGAACACAACCCATTATACAGCATAATTAGTGTTGCTTCCATCAGCCTCACACAGTCAAACACACTATTTACATTTTCTCTTCACATATATTTTATTTTATTCGTTTCAAGTGGGACTCGAATTTCAGCCTTGGAGTCGAAGAGAAATTTTTTTAGGAGAAGTTGAAAAGAAATCGTGTTTAGTTGAAGACGAATGTGTTCTTATATAAAAGTGAAGGAATTAACCAGACGTGTTTGATTGTTTGGGAGTCTCTATCTCTCACACTCGAGTCCAAGATGTCCCCCTTGAGGACGGTGTTCGTGTAGCGTCGTCAAACTCGCTCTTGGTTTTTATTCAGCAGGAAGAGCTACACCCGCCACCTGGTGTTGGCCGTGTCTGGTGACCATCATATTAACAAGGCCGCTCTCTCGTGCCTTGTCCACACGCCACCCCCACCTCCATATTGTACCGTTTTGTCCTTTATTAACTGTGGTGTTACTACAGGCAGCGTGGTGTGGGGGGAGGGCCGCTGCTTCACATTGTTCAGTCTTTGACGTGTAACACAAAACGTGAGATGTTGTGGTCCTTCACTACCTCACAACACACACACATCTCCTAGTTACCACATGCTGTTGTTATTAAAGCTCCACCAATGAGTAAGCGTCGCTGTCTCGTCCTTTGCTCCGCCGACCATTACAGTGTGTAGCTGTAGGACTCGCCGCCGTGTTTGTTTCATGTAGCGACACTAAACTCCCGGAAATTTGTAGGTGTTAAGCTGGAGCGTTTGAGCTGTTGTTGTCGTCACCTTGTTGATGTTTTGTAGGTCCGTGTTGGCTGAGGATTGTTGTTAGTGTTTCTTAAGGCATTAATAAACTAGTCATGAGGTTCTATAGGAATTATATCCTGCTGTTCTTTTTGTTCTTGTTCTTTTTATTGTTGTTGTTGTTCTTCAGTTGCATAATTCGAGTTGTGATTATCAGTAGAAGTTTGACGGGCTGGATTCTCTTATTGTTTCTTTAATTCATAAACAAGAACCGTAAACACAAGAGCAAAACAAAGACATAACAAATGAACTAAAAACAAATATATTGAAGGTTTAAATTTCTGGGATAGATTTAAATAGATCTTGGGTATATTTTCTCGTTCTTGGAGGTCAGGCCAGGTCAGGTCAGGTCAGGTCATGTCATGTTAGGTGTACCGAATACTCTAGCAGAGGTGGTCAGATGCCTTGGGAATATTGCAGAGTAATTGAGGTCAGGTCAGGTGGCCTCGATACCTGCTTCAAGGTGTAATAGAGGTGAAAAATAATGGGTTTCTTGATTGGATCTGGTTAAGTCAGGTCAGGTAAAGTCAGATACAGAGGCTGGGTGTATGACTGTGGGTTGGTGGGTGTATGACTGTGGGTTGGTGGGTGTATGACTGTGGGTTGATGGGTGTATGACTGTGGGTTGGTGGGTGTATGACTGTGGGTTGATGGGTGTATGACTGTAGGTTGGTGGGTGTATGACTGTAGGTTGGTGGGTGTATGACTGTGGGTTGGTGGGTGTATGACTGTGGGTTGATGGGTGTGGGTTGGTGGGTGTATGACTGTGGGTTGGTGGGTGCATGACTGTGGGTTGTTGGGTGTATGACTGCGGGTTGGTGGGTGTATGACTGCGGGTTGGTGGGTGTATGACTGTGGGTTGGTGGGTGTATGACTGTGGGTTGGTGGGTGTATGACTGTGGGTTGGTGGGTGTATGACTGTGGGTTGGTGGGTGTATGACTGTGGGTTGATGGATGTATGACTGTGGGTTGGTGGGTGTATGACTGTGGGTTGGTGGGTGTATGACTGTGGGTTGGTGGGTGTATGACTGCAGGTTGGTGAGTGTATGACTGTGGGTTGGTGGGTGTATGACTGTGGGTTGATGGGTGTATGACTGTAGGTTGATGGGTGGGTTGATGGGTGTATGACTGTGGGTTGATGGGTGTA
>NW_024731300.1:0-18405 GCF_018991925.1 Homarus americanus | reverse complement strand
CTGCTTATGTCAATACAGGTTGTACCTCTCTTCCGGCATTCTGTGGTCCAGAAACTCCCGTGGTCCGGACAATTTTGGTTTGTCCAATAGGTAGATAGGCAGCTTTTTTTTTTTTTTTTTTACTTATCTGAATTATTTATTATTACAGGAGTATTAAATTTTGCCCCTCAGGCCCCAATGTGGGTCAGTGACCTATGCCGGGTGGGCTAATCCCTTAACAAAAAAAACAAAGCCTCGGGGAAATTAAGTTTGTTTACATCCGGCAGTTCGGTCTCTCTCTCTCTCTCTCTCTCTCTCTCTCTCTCTCTCTCTCTCTCTCTCTCTCTCTCTCTCTCTCTCTCTCTCTCTCTCTCTCTCTCTCTCTCTCTCTCTCTCTCTCTCTCTCTCTCTCTCTCTCTCTCTCTCTCTCTCTCTCTCTCTCTCTCTCTCTCTCTCTCTCTCTCTCTCTCTCTCTCTCTCTCTCTCTCTCTCTCTCTCTCTCTCTCTCTCTCTCTCTCTCTCTCTCTCTCTCTCTCTCTCTCTCTCTCTCTCTCTCTCTCTCTCTCTCTCTCTCTCTCTCTCTCTCTCTCTCTCTCTCTCTCTCTCTCTCTCTCTCTCTCTCTCTCTCTCTCTCTCTCTCTCTCTCTCTCTCTCTCTCTCTCTCTCTCTCTCTCTCTCTCTCTCTCTCTCTCTCTCTCTCTCTCTCTCTCTCTCTCTCTCTCTCTCTCTCTCTCTCTCTCTCTCTCTCTCTCTCTCTCTCTCTCTCTCTCTCTCTCTCTCTCTCTCTCTCTCTCTCTCTCTCTCTCTCTCTCTCTCTCTCTCTCTCTCTCTCTCTCTCTCTCTCTCTCTCTCTCTCTCTCTCTCTCTCTCTCTCTCTCTCTCTCTCTCTCTCTCTCCTCCGCATCTGTGCATTCTGCTTGTCTATACAGAGTACAACATTTAACCCTTCAATATATATGAGCAGTAAATAAGTGTTGCTTTCATATTCTTATGTAGAGTAATGACCATATGTTTTCCATGTCTCCTTTTTTTACCATTAATGGTTAGCTACTTATATTGTTCCATTAAATAACATTACAGGTACTTCAAACAACCATATTAAGTTTTTTACATTAATTTTACTACAGCTAAAATCAGGGTCTTATTTTCTTCAGTTTTATATGTAGAACCAATCAGTCACTGGTTTCGTAAGCTTCTAATAAACAATGCCGCAGCCGTCGTCTCCTCTAATATTACGTATTATTAATAAATTGTATTGTTAATTTTGTACACACATACATTAATTCAATAAAACAAATTCAGAAACATTAATTAAAATATATATGAACAGTAAATAAGTGTTGCTTTCATATTCTTATGTAAAGTAATGATGATATATTTTCCGTGTCTGCCCATCTGCGATCTCTCTTTTTTCTTTACCATTATCGTTAGCTACTTCTATTGTTCCATTTATTAACATTACTTAAAACAACCATATTAATTTTACTACAGCTACAACCAAGGTCTTATTTTCTTCAGTTTTATATGTAAAACCAATCAGTCACTGGTTTTGTAATCAAGCGAAAACAATGCTGTGTCATTTCCTCGTGTGTTTTAATAGTCTACGTATTATTAATGGATTGTATTGCTCATTTTGCACACAAGCATTAATCCCATAAAATGACATTCAGTAATACACAATCATGAATCTTTTGTACAGAGAAATGGCGCTGTTTACACGATTATGCCGTCGTCTGCGACGTTGGCGGGCTGTTCAAACCCGTCGAAATTCAAGTTTCCGCCGTCAAAATTTTTATTTATTTATTTTTTGTGTTGCCAATAAAATACGTTAAAATTAAAACTCTCGAAATTTGAAGCTACTATACATTAACCCTTCAATATGTTCGAGACCATGATGCAGAAGGTGGTGCTAGTGCTTCAAGCATAGCTCAAGTCACTATCTATCCAGGGAAAAGGTGAATTTCCATGGTCCGGCACTGGTCAGGTCCTAGGTTGCCGGACTAGAGAAGTTACAACCTGTACTTTGGACAAGGCCGGCGACTTGACGTCCGGGGCAGCGTTGACTGTTTCTCCGACACCCTACTCTAAACAATCCCAACATGAACGTGTAGGTGGATTCAAGGGCAACTAGAGTATCATGACTCTGCATTCGGCAATATGGACAGTAAGGTCCCAGTCGCCTTCAACTAACTTTTACGAGGACTTTCGTATAGGGCTATCCGTATCGTCGCTGACTAGTGGTACATAAGCTCCTCCTGTTACGTTCGTTCCACTACTGGCTCTTTCAGTCTTTACTGGAGAGTTCTTGGTTCGTTTTGAACTTGCCTAATACTAGGATACCCACTTTTGTTACCCAGATAACTGTTCCAATCTCTCTCTAATCGTGCGGCCATCGTGTCTACTGGACAACAAGAGATAATAATACTTCAATTACTCCTTCAACTGTTTTGCAAAGTTGGTACAATTTATCTTTCAACGTCTGTTCTTTACCTTTCATTGGCCCATACTGGCAGAAAATGGTTGAGGTTATTTTAAGTTGGCTCAGAAACAACGGGGATCATCTTCCAGATTGTACTCTAATCGCGTGAATTCCTCCCAGGCATCTTCAGGGTTGTTTCACAAACAATTTCCGCAAAGGCTACTTTAAGTTTATCCCAATCTTCCTCATTGGTATCAAGTTCTACTTGGACCATGGCCTCAACGATCGTCCATGGGTCGGTAGCTACCTGCCATCTATCCCTTGAGCTAACTGCGTTATACTCTACTTTCTTACAAAATTTAGTTATGATTCATCTGCTTTAAGACTGAAGATATATGTTTAGCTCATTAAATTCATACAAATTACCCGGCGAATATAATTTACATTGCTGGAATTCTTACAATATGATGATCATTATGAATAAAAACATCATGGATTTGCATTAGACATACAAATTTTAGATCTAAAAGTAATAATTTGGTTTACACAAAGCAAATATTTTATCTTTTGTGTAAAATATGAAGTTTACATTCAAACTATTCCCTACCTTGAAAGGAATCCAGAAATGTCAATTATATTATCCTAACTTTAGTCTGAGGTATTATTTATTACTAAACATTAAATCTAGAGTTTTCACCCACACATTTATCTGGTAGGGAGGGAAGGTGGGGGAGGGTTGGTACCGACACCCAGCTGGTGTGAGGAGGAGGCAAGGTGGTGCTTTGATTGACAGATAGTGTCGTGAAGAATATATATTTTTTTATTAACTGAAGATATTTGTTTTAGCTCATAAAATTCATACAAATTACTCACCAGAATATAATTTACGTTGCTGGAATTCTTACAATACGATGATCATTTTGAATATAAACATCATGGTTTGCATAGACACAAATTTTAGATCTAGAGTAATAATTTGGTTTACACAAAGCAAGTATTTTATCTTTTGTGCAAAATAGATGAAATTTACATTCAAAATATTCCCTGACCTGCAAAGAATCCAGAAATGTCAATTATATTATCCTAACTTTAGTCTGAGAGTATTTATTACTAAACGTTAAAATCTAGTGTTTCACAATCATTTTCTCAAGTGAGCTGGGAAGAGGGAGATTTGAGTCCATTATTTGAATGGACATTAACCTGGCAAACTGTATTTCTCTTAAATATTAATTGTGTGAGCATACCATCATAAAATTTAGATGTTATTTTCTACAACATAGGTATTGGGAAAAAGTGGATTTGAGGTTGAGCCAGTCTCTATTGGAATTAATCCCATATGTTCTGTTGTTCACTTTCTGGTTTTAACTTTCCGCGGTACCCTGTGGGTTCAATTGACCCGTAAATCCGTGAATCGAGGTACTACTGTACTGAAACTTGCTGGTTGAAGGTATTGGATCATCTTGAGGGTGAAGAGGCAGCATGGTGGGGCGTGAGAGACAGCACTGGGGACTTTTAAATAGATGTAATTTAGACTGGTTGTTTTCTTTTCATTATAAATTTCTCTGTAGCAAGCAAGTGCATCTTGGATCATTCTGTCAACTTTGGCATAGCTCATAATTTTGATCCATGCCATCAAACATTTGCATTCCTTTATTTAATTGTAGCAATTGCCTCTGCCATTGTTTCAATGAAAACTTTTGGGGGTGCAGGTTCTTCTTCTACATTTTGTCTCTTCTTCCTCTGCAATTTTCTGTGCATCTAGTTCAATAAGATCCTCGTTACTGAGCTCTTCTGCACTCTCAACCATTTTCATTAACTCCTTTGAAACTGTAGTCGCTGAGGCATGCGCTACAATAATCCAGTCTCATCCGCATTGAATATTTGCTCAGGCAAATAATTCCCTTCCCCACTTCATCTAACTCCTCCTTAAAGTTTCAGCAGCACCAACATTGGCACTAGCTGCTCCTCTCCACTCCACCTTAACATTGTGTGTAGACTGTAGCGTTTTTAAATCTATCAAACCACCATGACTTCCTGAGGTTTGATCACATTCATCTCCTGCCTGCTCCTTCAGGCTTTGGAACAAGCTTCTTGCTTTAGCCTGTATGGTTAGAAGGCTTGAGGGTACACGCCTGTATCTGGTTTTCTATCCATATCGCCAATAATTTTTCCATATCATGAATAGGACCTTGTCTTTTCTTTGAAATTATAGTTCCTTTATGGTGTTGTTCCTTTCACTACATCACGAATACGTTCCTTGTCCTTCAGAATAGTGGATATGGTGGTGTTGAAACCCAGGTCGTGAGGTTGTTGCTACAGTCTTTCCATTCTCATGCTGTCTTATTATCTTCATTTTCATCTCAAAGTAATTGCCTGTCTCCTTTTCTTTGGGCACCACCAGCACTCTCCTTTTACGCTTTCAGTCATTATAAAGTCAATTAAATACGATAACGAAGTTCACAGCGCGATCAGTATATAGGATACGATAGCCAAACACCAACTAAGCTCTACTGACTGAGTGCACCGGCCTCTCGCCCTGGACAGAAACGTTTGTGATAGAAAATCGCGTCATTTGAAAATATTTTTGGTCACGACTGCAGCGGTCGTATGTCCCGACGGTCGTGAGGTCAAACAGGTCGTAAGTACCGATGGACGTAAGTCCAAGCAGTTGTAAGTCGGGGACTACCTGTATTGGTTTCTTTGAAGAATATCTTTGGTCTGTGATATTAGAATTCTAGATGAGGTTCATTAATTCATGAAGTGTTGCAGAAGAGACAGTAACGAGATCTTATTGAACTAGATGCACAGAAATTGCAGAGGAAGAAGGAGCAAAATGTAGTAGTAGTTCAAGGTTAAATGGATGTGTACTTTGTAGCTGTAACATTCATTAAAAATTATGTGTTAGGTTGGACATGTCCTAACGCTAAATATTTTGTAGTGTGTGTATTGATACTACTGTATAATTTTGTGTATGCTGTATGCTTTTAATTTTAACGATATATTTTAGAAGGTGCTAACCTAAGATTTTAAATGCAGAGTGGTTCATTTTTGGCCTTGTGTGGGTAGCTAACTTCATTGTTGGTATTTGTGGTGCACTGTGAGATCTAATGCCCAGTATAATTTCAGAGTATTGCCTTTGATTGTGTTTGAAGACCTTACGGTGATACTGTATGTGGACACCAAGTGAATGCTATCTTTCAAAATAGATTGTTATACAGTGTATGAACCCGCAATTGTGAGTACAGTGTATTTCGAAGTGTTCACACAGTGTTGAGCCATACAGAGATTGTTACTGACAGACACCATTGTTTTTGAGTTATGTAATTGTGCCTTGAAGAGGCTTAGGGACTTGTCAAGTAGTACAGTGATATTCCCTTTTATGTATTCATCTGTGTAGCTCAAAGTACAATTTTCTCAAAAGTTTCATCAAGTATTATCACTGTGTTGTGATTTTTCATTTGAGTATTATTTTTAAGGGGTTGGTGTATTAGAATTGTTTAAGCAGCCTTGCTGAAGATTAGTTGAGTTGTTGTGACCTCCTTGGCAAGATGGCCGTCACAAGGACAGTTCAGGGCGGAATACCCAGAACCTGTGTCCAATGAGTTGAGAAGTACAGTCGGCCCTTAACATTCGCGGGGTTAGGTAACAGAGATACCCGTGAATGTTAAAAATCCGTGTACTATTGCTGCTCCCCTAAAATCCTGGCCCCCATGTCTTTTTACATATACCTGTGTGTAGTTCGAGTTTTAAGACCAAATTATTTGGCAAAAATTGGGGTCGACCTCTAAACGGGTAATAGTTTCGTTAGGTTGAAATATTTACCAGTAACACCAGTAAACAATGGAAACGATGCACCAACACACCACCAGCTGTGAGTGTCGGTACAGTTGCCAAGGCAGACTCTTGCCAGCCCAAAGTAGCCAAATCCATGGTATGGTAGCACAGGACGATGTAAAACAAAGTATTCATTTATTAAAATTAATTTATAGATACTGGACATAAATTTTTGTTCATTACATTTGAAACATCAATCTTTGTTAATTAAATTTGAAACAAGAAAACTACGATACTGGATTTTCATAAAATATTACATCACAAGTATATTTTACCTTAACTGTGACTGAATGAATATATTCTCGGAAATAAATATGGAAATGTAATATTTTTGCTGGAATGACGTACTTATTATAGTGGGAAGTGGATAAAATCATGACGAAAGACTTTTCGCTTTCTTTCGTTCAAAATATTTTACCGTAATCCTTTTCGAATGGTTTCAGTTAAAAACTGTTTATACTCGTACTGTATTACAATAATATTCTATCCTATCATTAGCCTTATAATCCCACAACTGAAAACCATTCAGCGATTACAGTAACATCTTTTGAACGAAAAGAAAGCGAAATCATGCTGTCACTTTCCACTGTATGTCATTACATCATTCAGAAAATATTACATTTTCATGTTCTCAGAAATAAATGGTAGTTTTGTTGAAACGTAATGGACAGTATTTAACATTAAAATGCAAAAATAGCTATAAAACAATTTATACACCGTAATGTACTGGCTGGCATCTCCTCGTCCCTGCTCCCGCCAGTCACCTCCTCCCGCTCTGCCTCCCTCCGCCTCCTCCACATCGTCACTACTGTTGTATTAACAATAATATTCTATCCTAATTGACTTGAATAAATACTACGATATATTTCTGAATATTTTCATTAAAATCCATCCAAATCATTTTCCCTTGCCATCGTCTGCAGCACAAACAGCTTCTCCCAGTCCTCTCCTTGAACAGGACTAGAGGGTACGTGTTTTCGAATCGTTTTCAATTAAAAAAATGTTACATCACCGTATATTTTCCTAAACTGCGCCTGAATGAATATATTCTTGAAATAAATAGTAATTTTGCTGAAACGTGATGTATTTCAATGTAAAATAGGATAAAATACATAGACGAAAACAAAAGACTTCACCTAACCTTCCAATGTTCAAGATGTTACTCGTTTTTAATAGTTTTCGGTTAAAATACTGTTATATTACAATGATATATTCATACTGTGCTTGATATGCTACATTCACAGAAATGAAATATTTTTTGCTGAAATGACGTAAATATTACAGTGGAATGTGGGACAAAATCGTGACGAAAACAATGACTTTCGCTTTCTTTCGTTCAAAAGATGTTACCATATCCTTTTTCGAATGGTTTTCAGTTAAAAACTGTTGTATCACAAGTGAATTAGGATAGAATATTATTGTAATACAACAGTTTTTTAACTGAAAACCCATTCAACGTGCATTAACATCTTTTGGCCGAAAAAGCAGTCATTGCTTTCTCGCCACTATATTACGTCATTTCTGCAAATATTACATTTCCATATTCTCAGAAATAAATAGTACTTTTCTGAAACTTGATGTATTTCAATGTAAATTAGGATAAAATACATGACGAAAAGACTTTACCTAACCTTCCGATGTTCAAGAGATGTTCTCGTTTTTTTAGTAGTTTTTGGTTAAATATACTCTAGACCCCTGACTTACGACGGGGTTAGGGACCAAATCCAGGTTGACAGCTGAAGGTACTACTTTGTGTCCATATATATCATACAGATATAATACATTCACGGAAATGTAATATTTTTGCAACTACAATGCTGATGTCAACACAAGTGTGGTTACAGCGAGACTGACTGAGTGAGGGAGAGCTATGCGTGTGTGTGTGAGGTTGCGGGAGCGGGCGGTGTCCCGTGTTCGGTGCCGCGCGTAAGTTGAATGGCGCGCGATTTGAATGTACTTCAATTGCTTCAATGTACAGAATATTCCTCTGGCGGGGCAATCCGCGTATTTGCGAATCCGTGAATGCTAAACCCGCGTATGTGAAGGGCCAACTGTATGTGGGTGGAGATGTGTTCATTCCCAGGACTGGAAGATGTAGTAGGGTGGGAGAGGAGTAAGGAATGCCTTTTACTAGTTAGTGAGAGACACAGACATCAGTGTTGCAGAGAGATCTTTAAAAGGTTGTAGACCCTTTAGCTGTACTGTCTTGGTTGGTGGACCGGGGTGTAGTGTATGTTTTTGCATGTTAGTGTTTTGCAATTTAGAAATATGGGTTGGTTGCAAGTGAGTACAGTATACTGTTTGCCAATGTGAGTTGTTGAATGTGGGGCAACGAGAGTGCTTGGCATAGTAACAGACAGTCCTTGGCTTGGTTCCCATAAGGACCATTTCGTCTTGCATAGGATTCCTGGGAATATTCACGTTCCCTCGGGCCTCCCTCGATGGTACCGAGTCGCGCGAGTGTGGCATGAATCTTTGTAAAAAGGTCAAACAAACCTTTCCTCCGGCTTGATGGGGTCCGTTCATCTGTTCCTAGCTTGAGAAGTCCAAGATGAATCTCGGGTGTGTCCTGTAAGCACTTGATCAACTGCCTCAATGAAAACTTTGTGGATGTGAGAAACACTATTTCAAGTCTGTTTATTGAGTTACAAAATTTTTATGCTATTAACTTTTATCCTCTTCACCACTGATCGGCTAGTTAGCCGCTTGAGCGATCAGTCACGTCTGTTACGCACTGTTGGCAAGCCCAGGGCATGCACTGGCTCCTGAATGTACCTGAACCTGCTCCAGTGATGGTCAAGTCTTGTCTTGAAAGAGCACACTGGGTGCCATCACAACACTTTCTGGTATATTGTTCCAAGAGTTCACAACGACCGTCTTGACGGATATTGCAAGTCAATATCAGTCCCATTCATTGACAACTGGGCCGACTTCTACAGCAGAAGGGACCTTTATGCTAGGGATGGGGTACACCTGTCTCGGGATGGGGTGGCAACCCTGGCTGGGTCTCTAGAGGGGCCAGTTCAAAAGATATCGAAGTCTTTAAACTGTTAGGGGAACATATGGGCACGGGGTGGAGGAGACTGCAGTGGGAGCGGGTAAACAAAGTGAAAGATTACAGGGAAATAGTGTTAGGAATGATGACAAAACTAAATTAGACGGAGTTTAAACCTAAACGCGGTAAAGGGAGGACTCAGAGAACTCGTCTAACTTAAATGTCTACTATGTGAACAGTGGAAGTATGAGAAACAAAATGGATGGTATTAGGGCCTTGGTATGTACCGAAAAAATCGATATAATAGCATTCACTGAAACATGGATCAACCTAGACTCACGTGAGTTACCTGTCGAATACCAAATTGCGGATTACAAATTGTTCCATACCGATAGGCCGTCCAGGAAAGGAGGCGGAGTAGCCATCTATGTCAGGGATAATCTGAAGTGCGAAATAAATAAGGAAATAAAAACTGAGCGGAATACAGAAACAATTTGGATAGAATTAATCGACGGTAGGGAAAAATTAATCATATGAGTAATATATAGACCTCCCAATCTTGGTAAGAGTTAATGAGCGACTTATCTGGGATGAAATGCGCAGGGCTTCCATACACAACAAAGTCTGTATAGTAGGCGATTTTAACCTTGGCCAAATAGATTGGACTGACCTTACGGGTAACTCAGTACAGGTTGTACCTCTCTAGTCCGGCATTCTGTGGTCCGGAAACTCCCGTGGTCCGGAACGATTTTAGTTTGTCCAATAGGTAGATAGGCAGCTTTTTTTTTTTTTTTTTTTTTTTTACTTATCTGATTATTATTATTATTATTACAGGAGTATTAAATTTTTGCCCCTCAGGTCCCAATGTGGGTCAGTGACCTATGCCCGGGTGGGCTAATCCCCTTAAAAAAAAAAGCCGCGGGAAATTAAGGTTTGTTTACATCCAGCAGTTCGGCTGCTCTCTCTCTCTCTGCTTGTCTATACAGAGTACAACATTTAACCCTTCAATATATATGAGCAGTAAATAAGTGTTGCTTTCATATTCTTATGTAGAGTAATGACGATATATTTTCACATGTGCGCACTTACATACGAGCAGTCTCACTTTTTTTTTTACCATTAATGGTTAGCTACTTATATTGTTCCATTTATTAACATTAAATAACATTACAGGTACTTCAAGCAACCATATTCATTTTTTACATTAATTTTACTACAGCTAAACTCAGGGTCTTATTTTCTTCAGTTTTATATGTAGAACCAATCAGTCACTGGTTTCGTAAGCTTTAACATAAACAATGCCGGCAGCCGTCTCGTCTCCTCTAATATTCCACGTATTATTAATAAATTGTATTGTTAATTTTGCACACACGTACATTAATTCAATAAAAACAAATTCAGAAACATTAATTAAAATATATATGAACAGTAAATAAGTGTTGCTTTCATATTCTTATGTAAAGTAATGACGCTATGTTTTCACGTGTGCGCATGCGCACTTACATATGTGATCTCTCTTTTTCTTTACCATTATCGTTAGCTACTTCTATTGTTCCATTTATTAACATTAAATAACATTACTTAAAACAACCATATTCATTTTACTACAGCTACACCCAAGGTCTTATTTTCTTCAGTTTTATATGTAGAACCAGTCACTGGTTTTGTAATCAACGAAAACAATGCTGTGTCATTTCCTCATGTGTTTTAATTTTCTACGTATTATTAATGAATTGTATTGCTCATTTTGCCCATATAAACATTATTTCAATAAAAAAGACATTCAGTAATAAACAATAATGAATCTTTTGTACATAAGAGAAATGACGCTGTTTACACGATTATGCACGTCGTCTGCACGTTGGCGGGCTGTTCAAACCCGTCGAAATTCAAGTTTCCGCCGTCAAAATTTTTATTTATTTATTTTTTTGTGTGTTCCAATAAAATACGTTAAGAATTAAAAACTCGCGAAATTTGAGAAGCTACTATACGACATTTAACCCTTCAATATGTCTTCGAAGAGACCATGACGCAGAGAAAGTGGTGCTAGTGCTTCCAGGCATAAGCACAAGTCACTATCTATCCAGGAAAAGGGTGAATTTCCATGGTCCGGCACTGGTCAGGTCCCGAGGTTGCCGGACTAGAGAGGTACAACCTGTATCAGAGGATTTCCTTGAAACGATCCAAGACTGTTTCCTAAGTCAACATATAACCGAACCCACCCGGGGTAATAATATACTCGATTTAGTTCTGTCGAACAGAGAAAACCTCATTAGCAATGTCGAGGTAGGGAACGAACTTGCAAACAGCGATCACAAAGAAATTAGATTCCAGTTAAATTTTCAGGTCAGACGTAAAGGGAATTCCATTAAAGTCCCAGATATCAGAAGGGCAGACTTTGATAGTTTAAAGAGGCAGCTGAGAGAGGGGGTGTCGCGCTTGGGTGTGAACCTGACATATGACACCGACCTAATAACGAGATCTGAGATTGCCGAGTTCCACGACAATTTAAATAATGAGTTATTTAATGCACAAAGGCAGAACATACCATACAAAAAACTCAGATCAGACAACAATGACCCTAAATGGATAAATAATTATTTAAAGAACATTATTGGCCAAAGGAAGGCTATAGGTAGAAGGATAATTCGTGGCGAAATTTACCTCCGGGAGTATTATAAGGTATTGCTGGTAGGGTTAAGACCGAGATAAGAAAAGCGAAAAGGAATTATGAACTAAAGATAGCAGGGGAGGCGAAAACAAACCCCAAAGGATTCTACCAAATGTATCAAACTAAAACACGAGATAAGATTGGACCATTACATTCAGATACCGGTGAGCTAACTGATAACGACGGAGAAATGAGCAATAATCTGAATAAATATTTTTCAACAGTTTTCACCACCGAAAATTTAAACATGATACCCGAGGCACCGACTCTATTCAGAGATAGTGAAGAAAACAAATTAAGCGAGATAGTAGTGACTAGTAATGATGTTAATAAGCAAATAGACAAACTGAAACCTAATAAGTCACCTGGTCCCGATGAGATATTTGCCAGAGTATTAAAGGAATGTAAGGAAGAGCTTAGTATGCCCTTAGCAAAGTTGTTTAACATGTCATTAAAAACAGGTGTAGTACCAGAATCCTGGAGGATAGCGAATGTAATAACGATTTTCAAGAAGGGGGATAGCTCACTATCCTCTAACTACCGCCCAATCAGTCTAACATCAATAGTAGGTAAATTAATAGAATCAATTATTTCAAACTCTATTCGAAACCACCTGGAGAAGCACAAGTTGATCAGTGATTCCCAACATGGCTTCACAAGCAGGCTTTCATGTCTAACTAATCTATTAACATTCTTTTCATCAGTTTTCGAATCGGTGGACGAGGGGCACAATTATGATGTGGTATATCTCGACTTTAGCAAAGCCTTCGACAGTCCCCCACGAAAGACTAATTAGAAAGGTAGAAGTGCATGGCATCATAGGTAATATCCTTAAATGGATTAGGGCGTGGTTACGGGACAGGAAACAGCGAGTGAGCATAAACGGCACTAAATCGCATTGGAGCAACGTCACTAGTGGAGTTCCCCAAGGCTCAGAACTTGGACCATTATTATTTATTATATACATAAACGACATAGATATCGGCATAGACGGCAGCATAAGTAAATTTGCTGATGACAGTAAAATAGGACGTGTAATTAAATCTGACAAGGACTCTGCAAAACTACAGGAAGATCCAAACAAACTTTTCGAATGGTCGGAAAATTGGCAGATGAAATTCAATGTAGACGGGGGTTACGTTCTGTAGACGGCCGTCGATAAAGAAACCGTCGATACCGTGATGGTTACGTAATTTTTCTAACTATTATTAGCATATGTTGAATAAATGTACCTTTAAGCATTAATGCGTTTCCTTTACACATAACCTTAAATAATAGTGTATAAATAATAATATAATAAGTGGACAAAAATACTAGCAAACTTACGATTTCATTTATTGAAGTGAACATCGGTCCTTACAGTAAACAATACAGTGTACAGTATATACAAGTGTGATGATTGAGGCTTATTAAAAGCCTGACCAGTCAGATGAGTATGATGAGTCAAGGTCTGCATCTTCTTGAGGGGTGTGGGCAGGTACTGCGTTCCTTAGCTTTCTGCCTAATAAATTTCGAGTCAAGTGGTATGCGGCGGCGGTTTAGGTCCTCTATCCAAATGTTCAGTGCTTTTTCCATTTTAATGAGGGCATCATCACGCACATGGCTTGTCACTTTTGATGTCACTGGTGCACTTGAAGCTAAAGCGTGCTTCAGATCCTTTGCACGTCGTTTAATTCCACGCACACTGGATTCGTTGAGCCCAAAGTGGCGGCCAACAGCTGCGTAGCTCATACCGCTGTCGAGTTGTTTCAGCACTTCATTCTTCTCATTCAGCGTCAGCACTCGTCTTGCCCTCTTAGGTGTAGATCCAGAGGGAGCAGCAGGTCGTTTGGGAGGCATGGTGATATAAGTTGATGTGATGAACCACCAGCAAAAGTTGAAAATCAAAGACTGTTGCCCACGCGGCTTGGCTGATGTCTGTGTTCAGGGAAGGCGGGCCGCGGGTAGACGCTAGTCACGCCACTAGTGCCGCCTAGCGGCGAAAGTACAAACAAGGCCCGCAGAGTTCAAATAAAGCCAAAATAAAAATCCGTTTAAATAATCCGTCGATAATCGAAACCGTCGATAAAGAGGGAGTACTCAGTATAGGAGATGTAAACAGGGAAACCAGTTACCAGATGAACAACGATGCCATTGTGGAATCCGACTGCGAGAGAGATTTAGGAGTAATGATAAGTGGGAATCTTAAGCCAAGTAAACAATGTGTTTTTGCTCGTAACAAGGCTAATAAAGTTCAGGCATCCCCCGCGTTACGGAAGGGTTCCGTTCCTGGAAAATTGACCGTATCGCGAAATTCCGTAACGCGAAACCTATTTTCCCATTGACTTCCATAATAAAACTGGAGATGCGTTCCTAAGGAATTTTTTCGGCCCCCAAAAAGTAATTCAAGCACTTTTATTAATGAAAATAAACATTTATAAACTCATACAATACAGTACATTAAATAATTTATGATATACCTTCTTAAAACACCAATTTAGGGGTTAATATTGCATAATAATGCATTATACAGCTACGTGTATGTTTATTTGAGTGCCCCGTCATAGGAGTCCGTTTTCTCTCACTTTAGGATGCCTGAGTCGTCCGTTTTCTCTAAATCTTAGAGTGTACCAGAGACTTTTTTATTTCTAAGTAGTGACACAGAATTTGACATTGCAACTGGGGTTGCCATATTTGAGGCAACTTAGGTATGTCTGATTACAGTTGGAATATTCAAGATTCATTGTGAGTGATGTTTAAAGCTTCAACTGTCTTTATGGTTGGTAAAACTTGTCAAGTCTGTCAGTCTGAATGGCATGTGTGAGGTCTTGTGTTTGTTAAAATTTACCCCAATTTCCGTAAGGGCGGATTTACGGGCCGTAACGCGAAATTTTTGGTCATAATTTACAAATTCTGTAAGAGTAAAATTACGTAACCCGGGCTTCCGTAATGCGGGGGATGCCTTGGGTTCATACAAAGGAGTGTTAGTTACAAGACTAGTGAGGTCACCTTAAAATTATATCTAGCGCTTGTGAGACTTCACCTGGATTACGCAGTTCAGTTCTGGTCACCGTATTACAGAATGGATATAGAATCCTTGGAAAGAATCCAGAGGAGAATGACAAGACTAATCCCGGGCATTAGGAACCTTGAATACAGAGACAGGTTAAAGCATCTTAATTTGCACTCCCTCGAGAGACGTAGAGTGAGGGGCGACATGATAGAGGTGTATAAATGGAAGTCAGGGTTAAACAAATGGGACATTACAAAGGTACTCAAACTATCCAACCAGGAGCGAACTCGTAACAATGGTTTTAAATTAGACAAACTTAGATTTCGGCGTGAAATAGATAAACACTGGTTTGGAAACAGAGTAGTGGATGAATGGAACAAGTTACCAAATATCATCATTAACTCGAATAAGCTGGATAGCTTCAAACATAGGTTGGATGCTTATATGAGCAATAGGGGTTGGGTATAAACGGGACTGCCCAGTATGGGTCAATAGGCCCGCTGCAGTTTCCTCTATTCTTATGTTCTTATGTAACTCTCACTCCGAAAAAGTTTGCCCTCATAGTTTTCTGGACTTGCGACTTCTTCAATCTTGAGCTGTGACCCCTTGTGGGGCGAGCATCCGCCAGCTCCAAGTAAGGGAATTCGACTGAGTAGTGCCCCTTAAGATGCTTATGCACCTCAACTAGGTCACCCCTTGCCCGTCTATAGTATAGGCTAGGCAAGTTCAGGCGCTCCAATCTCTCAGGGTAGCTGAGGTGCCGAAGTGCAGGCCCTCCTTTGAAAATTTTCTGTCAACTGACAGTGCCCAGCATATCTCGGGGACCAGACGGGGTGACAGTACTCCAGATGGGGAAGCACTTCACTCTTGAAGATTGTTATGAGGGACGGACCGTCTAGATATCTGGACGACCTTCTTATAAGACCCAATAATTTATTTGCCTGATTTACCTTCTTCTCGCAATGGCCCGAGAACTTCAGCTAATTGTTAACATACACACCTAGGTCCTTCTCACATCCAGTCTCAAATAGTGCAGTTTTTTCATCCCGTTGGGACATATGATACGCCTCCTTACCGTTGGTACGCCCCAGGTGCATCCTCTTACACTTTGTGACATTGAATCTCAGAAGCCATTTCTTCGACCATTCTTGGAGCCCTCAGAGATCCTTCTGCAGCTCTTCACAGTCCACTTGGTTCTTGATTTCCCAAAATAACTTGGCGTCATCGGCAAACATTTGTATGGAGGAGTGTACAATGTCAGGCACGTCATTTATGAAACAAACAAACAAACAAACAAACAGCGGGCCTAATACACTGCCCTGTGGTACCCCGCTAGTGACAGGTACGGATGATGATTTCGTGCCATTAATCACCACACACTGCTTTAGGTCATATAGAAAGTCTTCTATCCACGCTAGGACATTTCCCCGAATTCCGTGCCCTTCCACTTTGATTTTCAGCCTTTCGTGGGGTACACTGTTGAAAGCCTTGGCAAAATCTAGGTAAATATTGTCGATATTTCCACCCCGTTCCAGAATATGGGTCCAAATATCCAATACCTTGAGCAATTGTGTTAAGCAGGAGCGCCCCGGCATAAAACCATGTTGGCAATCCTTTGCAAGGTTGTTTCGTAGTAGATAATCCATCGCAGCATCTCTGATAATACTCTCAAGTACTTTTCATATTATCCTGGTCAGACTCACCGGTCTATGGTTGTTCTTGGAGTGACGATCGCCCTTCTTGAAGATAGGACTCACATAAGCCACTTTCCATTCACTGGGCACCTTTTGTTCATCGAGGCATTTACAAAACAGGATCTTCAAGGGCTTGGCAAGCTCGTTGCACAACTCTCTTAGCACTCTAGGATGCACCATGTCAGTGCTGGGACTCTTATGGACCTTTAGCTTTGACAGTTTATTTCTAATACCCTCTTCTGTGAACACATTGAGGGTCAGTGCTACGTCGAGCCGACTGTTCTCAAACGCAAGAAGGTTAATTGCATCCTCTCTTGTGAACACCGAGGAAAAGAAGCTGTTCAATGCCTCCGTTTTATCCTGGTCAGAATCTGCGTAACTACCATCTTCAAACCTCAGGTCTGATAGTCTTACTTTCATTTTTAATTTCGAATTTGCATAGCGGTAAAACGTCTTTGGGTTTGACTTGACCTCGCTTGCAACCAGCCTCTGGATTCCTTTTCAGCCCTTCTACATTCTATCTTTGCTTGGTTTCTGGCTCTTGCATATATCCTACTGTCCTGCTCATCATTTGACCCAACCCACATCTTGAAATTCTGGATTTTCTTCTTAACTTTGTCAACTGCCGCATGGTTTATGTGTAAGGATCCCCTCAAATTTCTAGAGGCACTGGGTTTGGTCTTGGGTATATATTTATCAATCAAATGGGTCACTTTACTAGTATGATATTCAGCGTAGTGACTGCGTTCTTGTGCCTTAATGAGTCAAGCCAGTGGATACCCCTCATCTCTTCCGTCATCCTGTTGTAATTTTCCTTGTAATATTCGCACCTTGGCCTGGCCTTATCTTGAACTAGGTAACAGTTAAATCTGAATGACTGCACTATATGGTGACTGGTGCCAACTAGGGCAAGGTTTTCCTCGTTTGTTATGATGAGGCCTAGTGGCTTTGGTGTTTGTTCCCCTCTGTAATGTGTTGGATATCTAACATGTTGGAACAGAATGAGTTTCTACAGGGTTATTCAAGTCATTTGGGGTGAACTCGTTTCTCCAGTCGATGTCGCCATAGTTAAAGTCCCCCATGATAAGGAGGTGGCTAGGGTTGAGCATTGCCACGTTGTCTATTAAGGCTCTTAAGTTCCTTTGTTTTAGTGGGCCACAGTTTGGGGATACGTAGATACACCCGACAATAAGTAAGTCCCTTCCCTGTTGTTTAATTTTACACCACTTGGACTCTTCAAAAGCATCCTCTCCCTGTACCCTTGCCTGGCTGGATCTAAGGTCTTGTAAGTTTCTTGAGAAAGGTTAATTAAATGAGTCATATCCAGCAATTCCGAACTCACATTCCTCTGGGTTGATTCTCCTGTTCTTGTACATTTCAACAACTCCTACAATATCTGGTTGGTGTACCTTCAGTAGTGTTTCAAACTCCTCTCTCTTATCAAGGAATGTGTCAGTATCAGTGTACATGACATTCAAGCCAGAATTTGTTCCCGGTAATGTCTCTGTTCTTAGTAGTAACACCCCCCCCATTCTCAGAAGCTGCAGCATTTGCTAAGTACACTGTATTTTGCGGGGTGTGGTTAGAAATGTCATTGTTTACAAGGCTCTTGCCTCCTCCCGGCTGATAGGCGGAGCTGGTGCCACCTCCCGGGCGGGGGGTAGAGCAGGTGGAGGGTGCGCTGCTGTCCCCCGGCCCTGTGTTGGCACACTTGCTTTCTCCACTCTCTCCCTGAATATAACCCATGTACACCCGTCCCCGCTCCTCCTTGACTCCTCCCTCTTCTGCTTCAATGCAGGGAGCTTTAGCAGCAATACAAAA
>NW_024731299.1:52500-64266 GCF_018991925.1 Homarus americanus | reverse complement strand
ACATACATAATACACACACTAAGGTCATGGCATTACATAGACCAGTATACAATCGCCTAAACATCAACAGCTGACTGAAATAAACACGAGTTCAATATGTTATTCGTAGATGATATTGTGAGCTAAGTAGTAATAGTAGTAGGGGAGAATTAACAACGTTGACCAAGGCAGCTTCACTCCTCTAGTGTTCACAACCTCTGGTGGGATGGGACCAAGTGCAAGATGTTTCTACGCCAGACTCGCGGATGTGATCTCCGAACAGAAGCAGCAGCCCAGAAGTTATGTTACAGCCTGGATGAGATGTCGACTGTCCTTCTCTCTCCTTAGGTCGGCTTTGCTCTGCCTCAGGGGAACGAGCTTCTGCCCTACTCCGACAACTGCCGCAGATATTGACTATGAGGCAACAGTCACTGAATGCCGCATAGATCTGTGGCTCAACTAATTCAACACAGCCAGGGTAGCTACATATGTATTAGGATATTTAATATTATGGTAATAAAATGGTGGCGAAGGTGTGGCTATTGGGGGAGGCTGGAGGCCACTTAAAAAGTTGTAGTAGTAATATTACAATAAGAGTAGTAGAGAGGAAGGGTGAGTGAGGGAGGCAGGTAGAGGCGACAGGTGTGGAGGTCAGTTGGGGCGACAGGTGTGGAGGTCGGAGAGGGCGACAGGTGTGGAGGGCAGGTAGGAGGCGACAGGTGTGGAGGGCAGGTAGAGGCGACAGGTGTGGAGGGCGGAGGTAGGCGACAGGTGTGGAGGGCAGGTAGAGGCGACAGGTGTGGAGGGCAGGTAGAGGCGACAGGTGTGGAGGTCAGGTAGAGGCGACAGGTGTGGAGGGCAGGTAGAGGGCGACAGGTGTAGAGGGCAGGTAGGGCGACAGGTGTAGAGGGCAGGTAGAGGCGACAGGTGTGGAGGGCAGGTAGGGGCGACAGGTGTGGGAGGTTAGGTAGAGGCGACAGGTGTGGAGGTCAGGTAGAGGCAACAGGTGTGGAGGTCAGGTGTAGGAACACGTGTGGGAGAGGCGCCACAACAACAGTGGGCACCTACACCCGACCGCTACACACCGTCCAAGATTGAATTAATTACCAGTGTGAATTTTGTGGGTGTCTCTAAGCAGTAATTGGGGTGGGGGATAAAGACTATGACGTCCTGGTTTGTGTGATGTGTAGCTGGGTGTGTAGGGGTGGGGGTGGGTGTAGGGGAGTATGGGGGTGTGGTGTAGAGAGGAAGTAAGGGGTAGGTGTAGGGGGGGATGTAGACTAACTCTCCACCAAGGGTTCTCCCCATCAAAGAGATACCTCCTTACATTCTCAACGTCCCAAGAGAGGTTCACTTATCCTTCAATTCAAAGGTTCACTTATATCCGCACAAAGGTTCACTTATATCCGCACAAGGTTCAAGTCTTTTTATCACATTAATTCATCCCTCATGCCCGATCCTCCTGATGAATACTAACGCTTGTAAAGAAATATAGAAGTAAAAATGAATAATAATAATAATAATAATAATAATAACAACACTAAAAATAATAAATAACGCTAATAATAATAATAATAATAATAACACCAAAATAATAATAATAATAATAATAATAATAATAATAATAATAATAATAATAAACCCTATAATAATTACACAAGACAGGAATCCTACGGGATGTAAAAAGAATCCTACAAATCCTAGCGGGGCCCCGTTCTCCTACAGCTCAAGGATATTCAACTTGGTCAAATGAGGAGAGAGGATACTTCGGTCTGGGTGTGTGAGGCGGAATAAGGAAAACGGAGAAGAGAAAGGGAGAAATTTACAGTTGGAGAAGGGAAAATAAGGAATAAAAGGAAAGGAAAATAAGGAATAGGAAAGAGGGAAAATAAGGAATAAAAGGGAAATGGGAGACGGAGATGAAAGAATAAACAATAAAAGGAAGAAATGCAAATGTGAAGAAAAGGGAAATCAGGAATAAAAATGGGAAAGATGCAGAAATGGAATTAAAACCGTGGATAGAAAAAGGTGGAGGAAGGAAAGGGGGATTAAAAATGGAATAGGTAACAACGGAGAAAAAAAACAGTTAAGAGGGACGGGAAAAAATAAAATTCCCCAGCAAGACAAAAATTACCATTGAAATTCCCTAAAATATTAAACATGTAAAATTTTGAATGACTTCTCGAGCATATCAACAACTTTCACACACACACACACACACGGGCAGAGTCTCGACAGATACTCACACAACCCGTGCTTGGCCCTGAACACGTAACAGACAAGTACTGACACGCCACCACCACCACCACTCACGACGACCCACATTTCCGAGACACTGGTGAAATTGTTAAGGAATATGGTGGTGAAGGTGAATTATTGAGAGTCAAGTTTTAATTCCTTTTACTAATAACATCTTCTAACTACCAACACATACCCCGGATCACATGAAGAATAGGCACCCACTTGATAATTAACCGCCCTTCCTCCACCACCCCCAGGTAGCGCTAGGTTAAGTTGTGTTGTGTTAATCATCAGGTGAGCTAAACAGGTGGTCTACTGGTATTAATCTGCAGGTAATCCCACTTTGGTTACCTTGAGTATAAGAGAGTACAGGTACAGCCTTTTTTTCTGAACCGTAAGACATAATGGACACTGCAGAAAGGCTCACAAGACTCCTTTCTGTGTCACGATTTTCAACTTTAAACTGGGAAGGAGTGTTGTGTGTGGTTGAGTGAGTGAGTGAGTGAGTGAGTGTGTGTGTGAGTGTGAGTGTGTGTGTGTGTGTGTGTTACCTGTGAACTGGTGGCCATCAGGTGTAATGGTCAGTATACGACATAGTAAAGTAACTTCGCAGTACACCCCTCCATGAGACGTCGCTCCCACCCTTGACTTACCCGTGGAAGGACATAATTATCGACACAACATAATTATCAGAGTAATGGCGTCTCCTTATATTTTTTTGGGGTCACGTCTCGGTAAAAAAATAATAATAGTATATAAGTAAAAAAATAAAATAAGAAAAAAAATATATAAAATGAAACTTTACAGGAAATTAATACTCACTTTCTGTCATCGTCAAACGCTCCTCCAAGCATTATTAATTATATTGGTATCTCTTTATTTTACCGAACATGAAGTGTATCTCTACATACATACATACATACATACATACATACATACATACACACACACACATCAAGGCGAGTACAGTAGAAAGAAAAGTGAGAGTTGTGTGGCAGCGTTGTTATGGGCGGCGAGGTACACGGTGCCCGGAGCTGAATCAATAGACAGGAAGCAGGTCGTCATTACACCATAGGAGGAGAGTGTAGGAACCCCGCGGGGCTAACGGAGGGGCGCCACCATCACTATACCTCCCTCTGGCTGACGACAACTCCCACCAACACCTCCCTACCACCATCACTACCTCTCAACCACTATTCATCACCACTACCACGTCACCACTCACCTCCATACACCACCCTTCACCACTACTACCTCGTACAATATCACCATCACCCGTACCTCCATCCCTTTACCTACACCTGCACCGCCACCCTAAGCCTGTACCATGACTATTACCATACATCACACCTACCACCACCACACCTCACCACAGGAAGACAACAAAAGAATGACTGTAGCATAATTTTATCCTTTCGTCTTCATCATAAGCGGAAGACACATAGATTCCCGCCACAGAGGAACTACAACACACACACACACACACACACACACACACACACAGGGTCAAATTTCAGTCACATCCAGTTGAAGAAAAATCCCCGTATGATTGACTCCCACCCACACCCCTTGCGACAACTTCACCTACTGTTCGCCTTTTTGAGTAGTTACCCCTGCCTTCACCCAGATATAACCCGTTTTCTGTTTCGTCAACTGTGATGGTCTAGTAATATTGTTGTTTTTAATTAAAGTTGATTCATGATCTTCCACCAGTGTCTTTCTTCCACCGATCATCAACTCACTCTCTCTCTCTCTCTCTCTCTCTCTCTCTCTCTCTCTCTCTCTAGGGATAAAGAGGACTCCTTATGTTTTTCATGCCTGTCATAAAATTCTGAACTGTGGGCGACAACCACTCAGACAACACACAGAAACAGATACACACACACACACACACACACACACACACACACACACACACACACACACACACACACGTGAGGCCCTCATAATACCATCTGTGAGGGATTACTACACCACGTGAGGCCTCATAACACCATCTGTGAGGAATTACTACACCACGTGAGGCCCCTCATAACACCATCTGTGAGGGAATTACTACACCACGTGAGGCCCTCATAACACCATCTGTGAGGAATTACTACACCGTGAGGTCCCTCCTAACACCATCTGTGAGGAACTACTACACCACGTGAGGCCCTCATAACACCATCTGTGAGGGAATTACTACACCGTGAGCCCCTCATAATACCATCTGTGAGGAATTACTACACCACGTGAGGTCCCTCCTAACACCATCTGAGGAACTACTACACCACGTGAGGCCCCTTAACACCATCTTGAGGAATTACTACACCACGTGAGGCCCCTCATAATACCATCTGTGAGGAATTACTACACCACGTGAGGCCCCTCATAACACCATCTGTGAGGAATTACTACACCACGTGAGGCCCCTCATAACACCATCTGTGGAATTACTACACCACGTGAGGCCCCTCATAATACCATCTGTGAGGGAATTACTACACCACGTGAGGTCCCTCCTACCATCTGTGAGGAACTACTACACCACGTGAGGCCCCTCATAACACCATCTGTGAGGGAATTACTACACCACGTGAGGCCCCTCATAATACCATCTGTGAGGAATTACTACACCACGTGAGGCCCCTCATAACACCATCTGTGAGGGAATTACTACACCACGAGGCCCCTCATAACACCATCTGTGAGGAATTACTACACCACGTGAGGCCCCTCATAACACCGTCTGTGAGGGAATTCATTACACCACGTGAGGCCCTCATAACACCATCTGTGAGGGAATTACTACACCACGTGAGGCCCCTCATAACACCATCTGTGAGGGAATTACTACACCACGTGAGGCCCGCATAACACCATCGGTGAGGGAATTACTACACCACGTGAGGCCCCTCATAACACCACTCTGAGGGAATTACTACACCACGTGAGGCCCCTCATAACACCATCTGAGGGGAACTACTACACCACGTGAGGCCCTCATAACACCATCTGTGAGGGAATTACTACACCACGTGAGGCCCTCATAACACCATCTGTGAGGGAACTACTACACCACGTGAGGTCCCTCCTAACACCATCTGGGAGGGAGTTATTACACTACGTTTTTGCTGTTCAACACCTACATTAATCTGTTTGTTCACTGTATGTTCCTTTACCTTTCTAATGAAGGCTTTGTTAAACCACCAATGTATGTAATAAGTCATTTATGTCCAATGTATATTTTCAGCCTTCGGGCTGCAGAACTTTTCAATAAACCGTTAATTATTACATATTATTACACACACACACACACACACACACACACACACACACACACACACGGGGTATACTCCACTCTGCCACTGTACCACACTATGTGACTCCAAATAATTCACCATACAAATGCACGCACCATAACAAAGCCCCCTCCCCCTACATAAATCAGCAGCAGCACAACACAGCTCCCCTAAACGATAAATAACCACTCACCACCACCACCACCACCACCACCACTACCACCACACACCACCACTACCACCACCATTACCACCACACCACCACCACCATTACCACCACCACTACTACCACCATTACCCACCATTACTACCCACCACCATTACTACCACCACTACCACCACCACCACTACCACCACCACCATTACACCACCACACTACCACCACTACCACCACACCACCACCACCACCACCACCACACCACCATTACTCACCACCATTACTACCACCACTACCACCACCACACCATTACCACCACCACTACTACCACCACCACCAACACCACCACCACCCACATACCACCATTACTACCACCACTACTACCTCACCACTACCACCACCACTACTACCACCACCATTACTACCACCACTACTTACCACCACCACCATCCACCACCACTACCACCCACCACTACCACCACCACTACCACCACCATTACCACCACCATTACCACCACCCACACACCACCACCACCACCACCATTACCACCACCATTACTACCACCACCACTACCACACCACCACACACCACCATTACCACCACCATTACTACCACCCCACTACCACCACCACTACCACCACCATTACTACCACCACTACCACCACCACCATTACTACCACCATTACCACCACCACACTACCCACCACTACCACCACCACTACTACCACACCACCACACACCACCATTACCACCACACCATTACCACCACCACTACCACCACCACACCCACCACTACCACCACCATTACCACCACCATTACTACCACCCCACCACTACCACCACCATTACCACCACCACTACTACCACCCACTCACCACCACCACTCACCACCACCACTACCACCACCACCACCACCACTACCACCACCATTACTACCACCACTACTACCACCCACCATTACCACCACCATACTACCACACCATTACTACCACCATTACTACCACCACCATTACCACCACCACTACCATTACTACCACACCATTACCTCACCATTACTACCACACCCACTACTACCACCACCATTACTACCACCCACCACCACCACCATTACTACCACCACACACCACCATTACCACCACCACACTCACCACCACTACTACCACCACCATTACCCACCACCATTACCCACCACCACCACACACCACCACCACCACCACCACACCACCACCACCACCACCACCACTACCACCACCATTACCACCACCACCATACTACCACCACTCACCACACCACCATTACTCACCACCACCACCACCACTACCACCACCACCACCACTACCACCACCACCATTACCACCACACCACCACCACCACCATTACTACCACCACATTCACCACCATTACTACCACCACTCACCACCACTACTCCACCACACCACCAACCACACCATACCACCACCATTACTACCACCATTACCACCATTACTACCACCATTACACACCACTACCACCACACTACTACCACCACCATTACTCCTCACCCACATTACCACCATTACTACCACCACTACCACCACTAACCACCACCATTACCACCACCATTACTACCACCATTACTACCACCTTGCCAACTACACACCATTTAAGCGACAGGGCAAAATATCTCCTCCAGCATCCCGCATTTTACACCCGACTAACGAGGCGCGTCTCAGCCATTTAGCAGAGCGAGTTGTGCGATTTTCATAAGGTCGGCACATTTAAAGAGACTCTCTCTCTCTCTCTCTCTCTCTCTCTCTCTCTCTCTCTCTCTCTCTCTCTCCTCCCTCCATCCTCTTCTTCTGTACTCCCTGCAATATAATTCTCTCACGACTGCAAGGAAGGAAGGAGAGAAGAAAGGAAGGAGGAAGGAAGGAAGGAGGGAGGGAGGAAAGGTCTCAGGTTGTATGGTGTTGGTAATATTAAAGGCAGTTGAGAGCCTTAATGTGTAATGATGAGATCCAGGGTCTTCCCTTCACTCCCCCATTTTTACCTGGGAGGAAGGTTGGGGCTAAATTAAGACGGATGGAGTTGGATATATATATATATATATATATATATATATATATATATATATATATATATATATATATATATATATATATATATATATATGCAAAATCACTGTAGGTGCGCGTGATCTAGGTATATGCTGTGGATCATCATATATATATATATATATATATATATATATATATATATATATTATATATATATATATATATATTACCATTATGGATAAAATAAAAAGAAGACGTAGGAAAATACTGAGGGAGGAGAGGAGCGGCATGGTACAATTTATAGACTGTGTGAGGCGTGGTACAATTTAAGGGTGTGTAGGGACATGGTACAAACAACCCTTCTAAACCCATCAATTAGAAAACCAAACTCAAGAGGCTTTTAAAATCCGGGTACGGTACTGTACTAGAAAACGAATGAGCGGGTCCAATACAACTTATACCAACAGCGGGGAGACATGAAAGCAGTGTGTGTCCGTTTGTGTCCGTGTGTGTGTGTGTGTGTCCGTGTGTGTGTGTGTGTCCGTGTGTGTAGTGCTTTTAGTCTGAAGAATGCCCACGTGTTCTGCTATCAAAACAACACATCACTGACAGATACCTAATAGGAGTTACCTGAAGGAGTCATAATAAGAAGTTACCTGAAGAAGACCTAATAGGAGTTACCTGAAGAAGACATAATCCCATCTGCGGCTCTAGGTTATTAGTCAGGTAATGCCATAAATATCCTGAATTATTTAGGGGTGCAGCCATCATGGTGCACCAATACATTACCTTCCGCGTCAGGTTATGGATGGAGCCGCCAGAATTAAATTTTTACATATTTCCTGACGGGTGGATTAGAGATGATCTGTCTTGGCTTGTATTACTTCCCACCCATCCACCCATCCATCCAACTCCTCTTGTTTCTTGGTATAAGGTTGTCGTCCTTCACCCGTTGTGTCATATTGCCTCACAGAAATGCTTAAAAGATATTCCTGAGGGTCGTTCCGAGTTTTAATGCAATGTCAACAAACACAGAGTTGCCACATCTCACAAAACGCACCAGCCACTGTACCAGGTATAAGAGCAGGCAACTAACTATACGTGAGAACTTAGCTATTCCTACAAGCGGATTCATTGCTAGTTGTTAAGAGAACTAGCAACCAGTCCAACCACCACAACTAGTGATTTGCTTGAGGTCACTGTAAGTCGGTGGAGATTAAATCAATGCAGGAGTTACAATACAGACCAATTAATTATGAATACCAAGTGCCGTGCTAGTGTTATCAATTACTTTCCTCGCCTGAATCTGTAAACCCGGTAATGTAAAAGAGAGAGAGAGAGAGTAAAAAAAAATATCTCCCTCTCCCTCACACAGCCATCATCATTCTCAAATAAAACTAAAATATTAAACCCCGGATCGATAGCCTCCAGGAAGCACCGATACCACCCAACTGGCGATTTTATTGGCCAGAACGACCCTGCGCATGGTGCCAGCCAAACGAGGCAATTAGGACAATAATGTGACATCACCCACAAACAGTATACCTGCCCTGGCTCTAACTGGGTCACACCTGGATCGCCACGCCCACCAGGTGAGGTCTTTTTTATATCTGCCCCCCCCTCTCTCCTCCCCCTCTCTCTCACTCCCGCCTAGGGCCTCCTAATAACGGGAATCTCCTCACTCTGGTTCCAGGAAACCTTCTTCCACCTGCAAATTTCTCTCCTGCTTCTACCTGTGTATGACATGGCTCTCTCTCTCTCTCTCTCTCTCTCTCTCTCTCTCTCTCTCTCTCTCTCATTCCTCTCTTTCTCCTTACTTATCATTCCTATCTCCTCTATAATTACTCTCTCTCTCTTCTCTCTCTCTCTCTCTCTCTCTCTCTCTCTACAATAGTGAGGAAAAGGAGGAAGAATGGAAGGATCGAAAAGAAGAAGGAAGAGGAAGGGAATTAATAAAAATGGAAGAAAATGGGAGAAATAAAGGGAAGGGGAGAGGGAGAGAAGAATGGAAAATATAGAAGGAAGTATAGGAGATAATAGAGGAAGAGGGATAAGGGAGAAGAATGAGAGGGAAAATGAGCACATAACGAGTAACAGCAGGAGGAGGAGGAGACAGGAAAAATATGGAGGGAGAAGGGAAATGATGGGAAGAAATATGGACGGAGGAAGATGATTGATGGGGGAGAGAGAGAGAACTGAAAAAAAGGAATAAGGATGAGGAAACAAGGAAGGAGAAGAGAAATGCATAAGAAACAGAGCTGCTACACACACACACACACACACACACACACACACACACACACACACATCCTTGTCCACTGAGGGTCAAAGAGCAGTGGCCCCCTTGGCCATGTTCGGCCCACTCCCAAGTCCTCTCCCCGACCCATCCTCACCACCGATATCAACATAATAAAAAGTGACAATTTCGTTTCGGAAAGAAGGGGATCAGTGTTGAACAGTGATGAACAGTGTTTAGCCAGTGAATTCAGCACCAGACAGTACCAGTGAGAGCAGTGACCCACCAGTGAGATAAGCACCCTGGGAACTGACCACCATCTTCTGACCAGGTGCAAATAGGTCCACCCTGGGAACAAGGCCGGCTTCACACCTGACTAGAGATAACACAACACCACCCAGCAGTGAGGTACTGTGACACCACATCATCCGGTGCCTCCATGACCACGTGAGGTCCTTCATATCAACACCTACGGACGAGTTACTGAACCACGGAGGCCATGTGACCTCACACAGTATGTCAAGAGACCAGCCCGACCATCAGCTGCAAACTATAATAATTTGTATATTCAATTCATGTTCCTTCTCCTTTCAGTAATGAAATCTTTGAAACAAACCAACCACCCACCATGTCTTTTGTATGTAATAAGTCATTTTTATCTAATGTATACTTTCAGCCTTCGAGCTGCAGAACTTTCTCAATAAACCGGTAACATTATTATTATTATTATATTATTTACACATACACACATCACTGGATCCGTATAAAACAAAAAACACTCCCGTGAAATTGAAACCGACAGACAGCATAGATGAGGACAATATCCCCTGGTTTAAAACTGGCAGCGGGGATAAAAATAGACTACACACGGATATAGAAACGTCGCAAAATGACACTGGACAAACGGTGGGTGTTTTTGTTTGTTTTGTTTTTGTTTTAATTACGTGGTTGTGTGGTCATTTACGTGACCCGGTTCTTTCCAGTCGGTGGCCTAAATCATGATTGTCAAGCAGGTGTGTTGGTGATGTTACATACATACATACATACATACATACATACATACATACATACACGCACGCACGCACGCACGCACGCACAGACAGACAGACACCAAGGCTGTCACTAACCCACATCACAGCCTGGGAGGCGAAAATATAATAATAATAATAATAATAATAATAATAATAATAATAATAATAATAATAATAATAATAATAATATAATACAAATTATAATAAAAATAAAATAATAATAATGGTAATAACCAGAAACACAAAATGAAAATTAAATCAAGAGGAGAAGTGATATACAGTATGTATGTTGTGATGTCAAACTTAGAGAAACAATTGAGACCCTGCAATTGTTTGTATATGAGGCAGAAAGTCAGAACCTGACTTGGTCACAATTTTCGTGATGCCATATGGCACCAGGGTCTACCATTAGACAACACACTATGCTTCCAATATCTTCCCAGGCGGTAGTACTCTCCTGTTTGGTAGCTGCCTACTACCTACTAATTGGATTAATAATCCAATTTACGTCACCGAGGCCATGACGCTACAACACCCCCAGGAGACGCTACACCCCAGGAGACGCCAACACCCCAGGAGACGCTACAACACCCCAGGACACACCACAACACCCCAGGAGACGCTACAACACCCCAGGAGACACTACAACACCCCAGGACACACCACAACACCCCAGGACACACCACAACACCTAG
Source organism: Homarus americanus (assembly GCF_018991925.1). NCBI lineage: Eukaryota > Metazoa > Arthropoda > Malacostraca > Decapoda > Nephropidae > Homarus > Homarus americanus. Next base: position 52,606 of record NW_024731299.1, on the reverse strand, counting down.
GACCACCACAAACACCCCAGGACACACCACAACACCCCAGCACACACCACAACACCCCAGACACACCACAACACCCTAAGACACACCACAACACCCTAAGACACAC
>NW_024731299.1:0-47500 GCF_018991925.1 Homarus americanus | reverse complement strand
CGAGATCGAAACTTGATCAAAACCCAAATGAGATACCGACTCAAGTGTCACCTATGTGTTGGCAGGAAGCTCGAAGATTCATTCCCGAAGTTTGGAGATTCAACCAAGTGTTTTAAGACTCGTTCCAGCAGCTGAAAGACTCATTCCAGCAGTTCAGACTCATTCCAGTAGTTCAGAGACTCATTCCAGCAGTTCAGACTCATTCCAGCAGCGCAGATTCATTCCAGCAGTGTAGATTCATTCCAGTAGTGCAGACTCATTCCAGCAGTTCAGACTCATTCCAGCAGTTCAGACTCATTCCAGCCGTCCAGACTCATTCCAGCAGTTCAGAAACTCATTCCAGCCGTCCAGACTCATTCCAGCCGCCCGGACTCATTCCAGTAGTTCAGCGACTCATTCCAGTCGTTCGAAGTCTAAGGCGTTTAAAGGGTAAGGGTGTGTGGGTGTGTGGGTGGGTGGGTGTGTCGTCAGCATTTCTAAATCACGACATCTTTATCCTTGCATTGTTATTCCTGAACAAATATAACAAAGAACAATGAACAGCGGGATGGGGGGGGGGGTACTGAGTGGAGGGTGGAGTAGTGTGGAGTAGATGGAGAGAAAAGAATACACACAGGAGATATGCACGAGTAGGAGAGGAAGAGGAGGAGTAGGGGAGGAGAGGAATAAAGAAGAAAGAGGAATAAGAGAAGGAAGAGGAATAAAGAGAAGGAGAGAATAAGAGAAGGAAGAGGACGAGGGGGAGAAAAGGAAGGAGCAAAGTAGGAAAGAAATGGGGAGGCGAGTAGAAGAAGGAGAGGAAAAGAAGGAAAGGTAGAAGGAGGAGGAGGAGGAAAGAGAAAGCCAGAAGAAATATTAATTAATTCGGACAAAAATGTGAAGAATGAAATTAAGCAAAACCAAAAAAAGAGAGAGAGAGAGATTAACTGACGAGAACTAAAATTGGGAGAGAGGAAAGGAAGAAGGGAAAATACTTCAGGAAAAAACGGAGGAGAAAAGAAGGGGAGGAGGAGGAGGAGGAGGAGGAGGAGGAGGAGGAGGAGGGTGGTGAGAAAATTAAGACCAGTGGGATAAATGTGGACAGGAAGACGAATTGGGGCCAGGAGGAAGAAGGTGAAGAGGAGGAGGAGGAGGAGGAGGAGGAGGAGGAGGAGGAGGAGGAGGAGGAGGAGGAGGAGGAGGAGGAGGAGGAGGAGGAGGAGGAGGAGGAGGTTGAGCTGAGTGGCGGTGATGGTGGTAGTGGGTGGTGGTGGGTGACAGGTGTGGTGAGTGACAGTAGGTGGTGAGAGGTGGTGGTGAGTGACAGTGGGTGATGGTGAGGACAGTGGGTGGTGGTGGGTGACAGTGTGTGGTGGAGGACAGTGGGTGACAGTGTGTGGTGGTGAGGACAGTAGGTGGTGGTGATGACAGTGTGTGGTGGTGAGTGACAGTACAGGTATAATGGGCAAAACTCACCTCAAATCACAATTATTTGCGGGCAGAACGGTAGTCTGAGGAGTAAGGACAATGTACGTCACTTTACCTGCGCGTGTCCTCAAGGTCAGTAATTAATACACGCCAGCAAGTTCCGTATAGGTAATTACTTAGGAATATTCGTGCAAATGTGTGTGTGTGTGTGTGTGTGTGTGTGTGTGTGTGTGTGTGTGTGTGTGTGCGTGTGTGTGAGCGTGTTATTAAAAACTAGGTTATGTACGTGTATTTCATTCAGGTATGAACATATGGCATTCATGTGCGGGGTTTGTTACACATCATCATCCTCACATACCACTCATCATCATCATCACTACCATCACCTCTAAGCAAAAATGTACCAGCAGTAGTGAACTTCCACCATATTAGGGAAGAACCACCAACAAAAAGAGGGGTTGGGAAGGAGAGGGTGGGTGAAGGAGGGTAGCACGAGGAAGGAAGGGGAAGGGGAGAGAGGGAGGGGGCCACCCAGCCAAAAGGCCGCCACCACACATAGTAGAGCATTTCCTCTTTATCTCTTAATTTCGTAAAAGTTGTGCACGTGACAAAGAGGAGGAAAAAAAACAACAACAACAACAGTCAACAACAACACAGCCTACAACAACAACAACAACAACAACAACAACAGCCAACAACAGCAACAACAACACAGCAAAAGAATTCAATGACGTAATCGCCGCCGTCACACAACACCTGAATTTACAGAGCCCGAAAAAATCCCAAATCCAGAGAATCTTTAATGAAAAAGGTTAGAGTGGGGGTGGGTGACAGGTGGGGTGGGTGACAGGTGGTGTGGGTGACAGGTGGGTGTGGGTGAGGTGGGGTGGGTGACAGGTGGTGGGTGGTAGGTGACTGGTAGATGTTCAGGAGGAGAGGTGGAGGGAGGATAGAGATTGGGGGTTGGGCCCGAGATGTGAGGATGTGTAGAGGCAGGGGGTGTTGGGGAGATTAAGGGGAGGGGACGAGTAGGGGGGGGAGTGCAGCCGCCCAACACAAATAGATTTTCATGACCCGGACGTAACATCAATAGCCCTCTGGTAACTTAACGACCATTAAGTACCATTTAATTTATCTACTAACAGCCGACACGACAGAGAGAGAATAATATACACCAGAGGCTCGAGGAGGAGGAGGAGGAGGAGGATTCTCAGACATATTTGAGGTCTTAGTACTGTCGGCGAGGAATTCCGACGTTTTTTAAGATATATAGCTGACGTGTGTGTGTGTGTGTGTGTGTGTGTGTGTGTGATCAATAAGTACAAGAACGTATTAGGGTGAAGGGAGGGATCCCTATCATATGTGGTGTCCTGCCTGGAAGAAGAGTTGGCAATGAATAGTTGTCAGGCATTTTTTCATAATTTATTGGGCACCCCATCCTTGTGTAAGGTGAAGCGCAGAAGTGCTTACAGCGCCCAACAGGGAAGCATGCTAAGTTCATGCTTGCCTTTATGTCTCATGAGTTAAGGGCGTAGAAGCCTGAAGAGTCAAGGCGATAGAAGGGAAGAGTCAATGGTAGGTGTACAGTATGTCATCAAGTTATGAGCTCCAACAACTCCCTGAATACGAATTCGCAACTTTCGACTATACAAGGTACCTACTTTACTGCTAGGTGAACAGGGACTATTGGGGGCTAGGAAGAGTGTCCAAACAACTTCCACCAGCCCGGGAATCGAACCCGAGACATCTCGCTTGCGAGGCAAGAACGGTACCGCTTCTACCACCAGAAGGGCAGTTGGTGTCAACGGCCGTCTTGACAGTTATTGCAAGTCAATATCACTCCCATTCGTTGACAACTGGGACAACTTTTACGGCAGAAGGGCCCTTTATGCTAGGGATGGGGTACATCTGTCTAGGCCGGGGTGACAACCTTGGCTGGTTCTCTCGAGAGGGCAGTTCAAAAATATGGCGAAGTCTTTAAACTGCTAGGGGAACATATGAGCACGGGGGTGAAGGAGACAGCAGTGGGAGCGGGTAAACAAAGTGAACGGTTACAGAGAAATGGTGTTAGGAATGATGACAAAACTAAATTAGACGGAGTTTAAACTTAAACGCGACAGAGGACTCAAACACAACTAACTTAAATGTCTACTACTCAAACTGTAGAAGTATGAGAAACAAAATGGATGCAGGTTACAAATTATTCCATACCGATAGGAAGATTAGGAAAGGAGGCAGAGCAGCAATCTATGTCAGGGATAACCTGAAGAGTGAAATAAATAAGGAAATAAAAACTGAGTGGAATACAGAAAAAATTGGATAGAATTGATCGATGGGAGGGAAAAATTAATCACAGGCGTAATATATAGACCTCCTAATCTTGATAGAGTTAATGAGCGCTTATTTGGGCTGAAATGAGCAGGGCTTCCATACATAGCAAAGTCTGTATAGTAGGCAACTTTAACTTTATCCAAATAGATTGGATTAACCTTATGGGTATCTCAGAGAATCAGGATTTTCTTGGAAACAATCGGACTGCCTCAAACCAACATATAACCAGGTACTCGGGAAGTGCTCTATTTAGTTCTGTCGAACGAAAAACCTCTCATTAGCAATGTCGAGGTAGGAACGAACTTGCTAACAGTGATCACAAGAAATAAGATTCTAATTAAATTTCCAGGGCAGCTGCAGGAAAATTCCTAAAAGTCCCAGATTTCAGAAGGGCAAACTTTTGAAGTAGTTTGATGAGGCCCAACTGAGAGAAGGGGTATCACGCTTGGGGGGCAGAATTACATGGCCTCACACGAGGTGACCTCACACAATGTACCAACAGGGCAACCTCAACTTGCAGGAGACCTGACGGTTGAGGATGGCTGATAACGAGATCTGGTTGACAGGTTCCACAACATTAAATAAATGAATTGCCCAATGCACAAAAGGCAGAACATACCATACAGAAAACTCAGATCAGACAACAACAATGACCTAATGGATAAATAATTATTTAAAGAATATTATTGGACAAAGGAAGGCTATAGGTAGAATAAATCGTGGTGAAGTTTACCTCCGAGATTATTACAAGCCATTGGCCAGTAGGGTTAAGACCAAGATAAGAAAAAAGCAAGAGGAATAATGAACTTAAGGTAGAAAGGAAGTGAAGTCAAACCCAAGGGATACTATCAAATGTATCAAAGTAAAAAACACGAGATTGGACCAATACAGTCAGATACCGGCGAGCTAACTGATAACGACGGAGGAAATGAACAATAATCTGAATAAATATTTTCCAGCAGTTTTCTACCAACGAAAATATAAACCTTGATGCCGAGGCACCGACTCTGTAAGAGATAGTGAAGAAAATAAATTAAGCGAGATAGTAGTGACTAGTAATGATGTCAGTAAGCAAATATGGTAAAACTAAAGCCTAATAAGTCACCAGGTCCCCGATGAGATATTTACTTGATATTAAGGAATGTAAGGAAGAGCTTAGTATGCCCTTAACAAAGTTGTTTAACATGTCTTTAAAAACGGGTGTAGCACCAGAATCCTGGAGAAAGCAAATGTAATACCGTCAATCAGTCTAGCATCAATTGCAGGCAAATTACTGGAAATAATTTCAAAAGCTCTTCGAAATCATCTGGAGAAGCACAAGTTGATCAGCGATGCCCCAACATGGCTTCACAAGCGGGCGTTCATGTCTAACTAATCTATTAATATTCTTTTCTGTGTTTTTCCGAATCAGTGGACGACGGGCACAATTATGATGTGGTATATCTCGACTTTAGCAAAGCCTTCGACAGAGTCCCCACGAAGACTTATAAGAAAAAGTAGAGGCTCATGGCATTGGAGGAGATATTCTAAAATGAATTAGTGTGTGTGGTTACAGGACGGGAAACGGCGGAGTGAACAATAATGGCACTCAATCGATTGAATTAACATGTAGTGGAGTTCCCCAAGTCTCAGTACTTGGACCATTATTATTTATTATATACGTAAACGAGATAGATATCGGCGTAGACAGCAACATAAGTAAATTTGCTGATGACACTAAAATAGGGCGTATAATTAAATCCGACGAGGACTCCGCAAAACTACAGGAAGATCTAAAAAAAAATTAGAATGGTCTGAAAAATGGCAGATGAAATTCAATGTGGACAAATATAAAGTACTTAGTCTGGGAGATGTAAACAGGGAAACCAGATACCAGATGAACAACAATGTTATAGAGAAATCCGACTGTGAGAAGATTTAGAAGTAATGATAAGTATGAATCTTAAGTCAAGTAAACAATGTGTATTTGCTCAAGAAACAAAGGCTAATAAAGTACTTGGGTTCATACAAGACTAGCGAGGTCATCCTGAAACTATATCTTGCGCTTGTGGGACCTCACTTGGATTACGCGATTAAATTTTGGTCACCGTATTACAGAATGGATATAGAATCCTTGGAAAGAATTCAGAGGAGAATGACAAGACTAATCCGGGCATTAGGAACCTTGAGTACAGAGACAGGTTAAAGCATCTTAATTTGCACTCCCTCGAGAGACGTAGAGCGAGGGGCGATATGATAGGAGTGTATAAATGGAAGTCAGGGTTAAACAAAGGGGACATTACAAAGGTACTCAAACTATCCAACCAGGAGCGAACTCGTAACAATGGTTTTAAATTAGACAATAGAGTAGTGGACGAGTGGAACAAGTTACCAAATATCATCATTAACTCGAATAAGCTAAATAGCTTCAAACATAGGTTGGATGGATATATGAGCAATAGGGGTTGGGTGTAAATGGGACTGCCCAGTGTGGGCCAATAGGCCCGCTGCAGTTTCCTCCATTCTTACGAGGCTATTACCTTTCCCCTCCACCCCCCACCCCGCTTCCTATCGGGCCGTCCTACCCTACCCCCCCCTTCCTACTCCCCAACCCCTCCCGCTACTCACCCCGGATGCCAGTAGCGCTGTGTGAATTATTCTGAAAGACGAAAGTTAAGCTGGCCACCCATTGATTACCTGAACGACCGCGGGAATGTTCCGTCACCCACCAACACCCACTTTACGGATCGATGACTCCCCACCCACCCACCCCACACCACCAGACAAGTCCTCGACGATACACAACAAGCACACGTGACAAAACCCACTCAACACGCCTGCTCACGCCCACTAGCATCCAAACCCACATCGATCCGCCCACCCACACACAAACACACACACAGACTACACCCACACACAAGTGACACATCCTCCTAAACCTACCTACACACGCACACCCTAACCCACCCACCACCCAGTTAAACCCACCCCACACACACACCCCCACGCACCCAGACAAACCCACTAACACACCCAAAACCCACCCAGACAAACCCACTAACCCACCCAGACAAACCCACTAACCCACCCAGACTAACCCACCAGAAACCCACTAACCCACCCAAACCAGACAAACCCACAAGACAAACCCACTAACCCACCCAAACCCACCCAGACAAACCCATTATCAAATCAACACAAATCAATACTTATGTGAGGTGAGGTGAGAGGTGAGGGCAGACAAGTGACGTGAGGCAGCAACTTACCTGTAAAGAAAGAACAACAATTATTAGTAAGTTGTAAAGGTAAACATCAACGCTACTGACCTACTTGTAACCGGACCCAATTATCCCAACTAAATTAAAACAGGATAGGGCAGGTTAGGTTAGGTCAGGATAGGATAGGACAGGTTAGGTTAGGTCAGGTCAGGATAGGATCGGACAGGTTAGGTTAGGTCAGGATAGGATAGGATAGGACAGGTCAGGTTAGGTTAGGTCAGGATAGGATAGAACAGGTTAGGTTAGGTTAGAGAGAGAGCTACGATATTAAAAAAAATGGTTAATGTCATTTGTACCTTTACCTGCATACCTTAAGTGCAGTAACACACACACACACACACACACAACACACACACACACACACACCTGAAAGCTCTCGTTAATACCTCAGTACTGGTGACCTCTGACGGACGGTCAGAACAAACGATTAAGTTCCAGCTTTGACGTCTGGAGAGTTAAGACGTCCATCCATCCGTCCCTTTTGTCTCCCCACAACACAGAGTACCATCCCATACCTGACTATACCATACCTTTACCCAACCTCACCCACCACCTCACACCACAACCTCACCCACCACCACCTCACACCACAACCTCACCCCACCACCACCTCCACACCACAACCTCCACCCACCACCACCTCACACCACAACCTCACCCACCACCACCTCCACACCCCAACCTCACATACACCACCACCTCACCACAACCTCACCCCACAACCACCCTCACCCAATACAACCACCACCTCACACCACAACCTCACCCAATACCACCACCACCTCCCACCACAACTCACCTACAACCACCACCTCACACCACAACCTCACCCAATACAACCACCACCTCACCACAACCTCACCCAATACCAACCACCACCTCACCCAACAACCACCTCACACCACAACCTCCCCCAATACCACCACCACCTCACACCACAACCTCACATAATACACACCACCTCACACAACCTCACCAAACAACCACCACCTCACCCAATACAACCACCACCTCCACACCACAACCTCACCCACCACCACCTCACCACCACCCACCACCACCTTACACCACAACCTCACCACCACCACACCACACCACAACCCTCACCACCACCACCTCACACCACACCTCACCCACCACCACCTCACACCACAACCTCACCACCACCACCTCCCCACAACCTCACCCCACCACCACACCACACCACAACCCCTCACCCCACCACCACCTCACACCACAACCTCACCCACCACCACCCACACCACAACCTCACCACCACCACCCCTCACACCACAACCTCACCCACCACCACCTTACACCCACAACCTCACCCACCACCACCTCACACCACAACCTCACACCACAACCTCACCCCACCACCACCTCACACCACAACCTCACCCACCACCACCTCACACCACACCTCACCCCACCACCACCTCACACCACAACCTCACCTCACCACCACCTCCACACCACAACCTCACCACCACCACCTCACACCACAACCTCACCCCACCACCTCCCACCACAACCTCACCCCACCACCACCTCACACCACAACCTCACCCACCACCTCCACACCACAACCTCCACCCACCACCACCTCCACCTGCCTCACCACCACCACCTCACACCACAACACCACCCACCACCACCTCCACCACACCTCACCCACCACAACCTCACCCACCACCACCTCACACCACAAACTCACCCACCACCACCTCACCACAACCTCACCACCACCACCTCACACCACAACCTCACCCACCACCACCTCCACACCACAAACTCACCCCACCCACCACACCCCTCACACACAACCTCACCCACCACCACCTCACACCACAACCTCACCCCCACCCCTCACACCACAACCTCACCCCACCACCACCTCCACACACCACAACCTCCACCCACCACCACCTCACACCACAACCTCACCCACCACCACCTCCACACCACAACCTCACCCCACCCACCTCCACACACCACAACCTCCACCCACAACCTCACCCCACCACCTCCCACACACAACCTCACCCCACCACACCTCACACAACCTCACCCCCACCACCTCCACACCAACCCCTCACCCACCACCACCTCACACCACAACCTCACACCACCTCACACCACAACCTCACCCACCACCACCTCACACCACAACCTCACACCACCACCCCACAACCTCACCACCACCACCTCACAACCTCCACCACCACCCTCACACCACAACCTCCCCACCACCACCCCCCAACCTCCCCACCACCACCTCCCCACCCCACAACCTCCACCACCCCACACAACCTCACCACCACCACCTACCACACCCCACAACAACCTCACCCACCACCACCTCACACCAACCTCTACCTATCATTCATACCACCCACCCACTTAACCCCTAACCTAACCTTCCCCCAATACACTCGGTCAAAGTCAGTACCAACCTTCTGCCTTACACGGGAGTAAATTGAAAATACCACAGTGGGCAGACAGAACCTGTGTGGGCAGACAGAACCTATTAAGTTGGTGGACAGGTAACTTATCCGGGATTACCTTTTAACCGGAGTGACATGTGACCTAATTACCACATTAATACCCACACTACACCCCACCACACTATACCACACCTGTTGTACACATACCCAATATAAGAATTGGGGAGTGGGGGGGGAGAAGGTAAGTTTGTTTCCATAATTGCAAACAACCAAAGTCTCCCATACCCCACCCCCCTCAAAGCAGAGGGGGGAGGGAGGGGCAGAGAGGTACCTGTGTTCTGATAAAGTTAAAAAATCTTATGACCCCCAATATAACGGATTAAGGGTAGGGTTAAGAGGAGGTTAAGGAGGAGGGTTAAGGGAAGGAGGGGAGATTAAGGCGAGGTTAAGGTCTCTTCAGGTCACAATGGCAAATAACTGGTATCTACAGAGGTTAAAGTTCCTATGTTATGAGGACACACTTAGAAGAGAGAAGAGAGAGTCGGTCTTGGGCTGCCCCAATAAAGCGATAAACACGCTCCAATTAACGAGGTTGAAGTCTCAATTGTAGCGGCGACGACATTCCCAAACAAGTGACGACAACCCGTTAATCACCTTTAAACCCGCCGCCTCGCCACACACACACCACACGCACACACACACACACACACACACACACACACATCTCCCTGTATGTGTGTGTGTGTTAATCTCCCTCACCCTGTTTATTTAGAGAACCGGTACACACAAAAAAACATCCCTCTCACATGTCCGACACACACACACACACACCCTGTTTTAATGACCCCCTCCTTCCCTTTGTGTGTTTAGCGGCCAGAAAGCCATTTACCTTCAAGACGTCAACCTTTAAACCTCCTTTGGCTTTTAGCAGCAACAGAACCCGACTTAACAAGGACAAGGACATGACAAGGACAAGAACACGGCCCAAGACTCCCTCACCGTTAACCACCCCCCCAAAAAAAAATCGAGAGGGCTTTTGGCTGGGCTGAATGGGGTTAGGTTAGGTTATATGAGGCTACACTGGTTTGGTGAGGTTAGGAGAGGTGAGGTTAGGTTGGGTTAGGATAGGTGAGGTTAGGTTAGGTTAGGATAGGTGAGGTTGGATGGGTTTAAAGGAATATAAGAAGGACCAACCAGCAGTATAAGGAACCTGACGTCAACAACAACAACGTTTACCTCATAATGGCCCACTCACTTATCCCCTCTTTATATTCCTCCACCCCTTATATTCCCCTCCCTCACCCCTTATTCCCCCCTTACCCCCATCCCCCACTTTAATTCACCTCTTAATCAACCCATCAGACCTTAAGTGGCACCCATCAACCATGCTGTTCTCTGCCCCCGTAAATTATGCTCTTAACTCTTAACCTGTTTTCCTACTTGCATGGGGTTAAGATGGGGTATGGGTAGTTAGGGAGGGTATGGGTAGTTAGGGGGGTTATAAGGTATGGGTAGTTATGGGGGTTATGGAGTTATGGGTAGTTAGGGGGGTTATGGGAGGTATGGGTGGTTAGGGGGGGTTATGGGGTATGGGTAGTTATGGAGGGTATGGGTAGTTATGGAGGATGGGTAGTTATGGGAGGTATGGGTAGTGGGGGGTTATGGGGGTTATGGAGGTATGGGTAGTTATGGAGGGTGTGGGTAGTTATGGGGGTTATGGGAGGTATGGGTAGTTATGGGGTTATGGGAGGTATGGTAGTTATGGGTAGTTATGGGGGTATGGGTAGTTATGGGAGGATATAGGTAGTTATGGGGGTTAAGAGAGTGAGGTTATAGTCACGTAGGATTTCAACAGGATATTATCAGGAAGAACGTTAGGGTAGTCTTGTAGGATGTCAGGATATATCGTCTCGCAGGATGTCAGGATATAGCCTCGCAGGATGTCAGGATATAGTCTCGCAGGATGTCAGGATATAGTCTCTCAGGATGTCAAGATAAAGAGTCTCGCAGGATGTCAGGATAAAGTCTCGCAGGATGTCAAGATAAAGTCTCGCAGGATATCAGGATATAGCCTCGCTGGATGTCAAGATATAGCCTCGTAGGATGTCAGGATATAGTCTCACAGGATGTCAGGATATAGCCTCGCAGGATGTCAGGATATAGTCTCGCAGGATGTCAGGATAAAGTCTCGCAGGATGTCAAGATAAAGTCTCGCAGGATGTCAAGATAAAGTCTCTCAGGATGTCAAGATAAAGTCTCGCAGGATGTCAGGATATAGTCTCGCAGGATGTCAGGATATAGTCTCGCAGGATGTCAGGATATAGCCTCGCAGGATGTCAAGATATAGCCTCGCAGGATGTCAGGATATAGTCTCGCAGGATGTCAGGATATAATAGTCTCAGGATGTCAGGATATAGTCTCCGCAGGATGTCAGGATATAGCCTCGCAGGATGTCAGGATATAGCCTCGCAGGATGTCATGAGGATGTAGTGACAGTCTCCACCTCCCAACACACCACACTAAAGCCTTCACCATCCTGCCCGTGCAATTCAGGATGCAAATTTATCTCCCAGTTTATTAATATGCAGATTAAATCATGTGGAGGATTTGGGTGGCTGCGGGCATGGGAGGCGTGGGAGGTTGGGGGCGTGGGAGGCGTGGGAGGGAGTTGGGGCGTGGGAGGGAGTGGGGGAGTTGGGGGCGTGGGAGGGGCATGGGGGCGTGGGGAAGGGAGTGGGGGACGTGGGAGGTGGGGGTGGGAGGTAGTTAGGGGCGTGGGAGGGTAGTTGGGGGCGTGAAGGTGGGGACGTGGGAGGTGGGGGACGTGGGAGGGGAGTTAGGGGCGTGGGAGGAGTTGGGCGTGGGAGGAGTTGGCGTGGTAGGGGGGTTGGGGACGTGGGAGGAGTTGGTGGCGTGGGAGGTTGGGGACGTGGGAGGAGTTAGGGACGTGGGAGGGAGTTGGTGGCGTGGGAGGAGTTGGGGACGTGGGAGGGAGTTGGTGGCGTGGGAGGTTGGTGGCCGGGGAGGGGAGTTGGGGGCGTGGGAGGGTGAGTTGGGGCGTGGGAGGGTGAGTTGGCGTGGGAGTTGGTGGCGTGGGAGGGAGTTGGTGGCGTGGGAGGGAGTTGGGGACGTGGGAGGGGAGTTAGGACGTGGGAGGTTGGTGGCGTGGGGAGGTTGGGGACGTGGGAGGGAGTTGGTGGCGTGGGAGGAGTTGGGGGCGTGGGAGGAGGGAGTTGGGGGCGTGGGAGGGGGTGGCGTGGGAGGGAGTTGAGGGGCGTGGGAGGGAGTTGAGGGCGTGGGAGGGGGTTGGCGTGGGAGGGTTGGGGACGTGGGAGGGGGAGTTGGGGACGTGGGAGGGAGTTGGGGACGTGGGAGGAGTTGGGGACGTGGGAGGGAGTTGGGGACGTGGGAGGGAGTTGGGGACGTGGGAGGGGGTTGGGGACGTGGGAGGGAGTTAGAGACATAGGTGTCTAATCGTATGGTGATCCCAAATTCATCATGAAATACAATGTTATACGGTTGTGATAACACAGACGGCGCCCATCATAGAGGAGGATGAATTACCAGGACTACACACAGTCACAACCCACTCGTGTGTGTGTGTGTTCGCGAGTGAGTGTGTTAGTGTAAGTAAATGTGAAGGCTTAAAATTTCATTGATTTTCGTTAAGAAAGCTTAAACCTTCAGCCACTCCCAGCCTGAAGCCTTACAACTTCGGACACAACACCAAACCACTTCAGCGACCTCGACCGACGCGCACACATAATAATAATAAAAAAAAAGTCGAGTTATGTTCCTACAGCGCCGCCGCCTCCTCCTCCGCCTCCCGAGGGCTGGAGCGTCGAGAGATATTCATTACTACTTAAAGTTAAATGAAGGTGTGGAGTGACAAGCGGCCGACAGCCATAATCATGTTATAAATTAGCAGGTGTGGGAAGGTGTGTGGCTCGCTGCCCCCCAACAACTCCACCTGTAAATGGGACACACAGATATATGCGCGCGCCTCTCTCTCTCTCTCTCTCTCTCTCTCTCTCTCTCTCTCTCTCTCTCTCTCTCTCTCTCTCTCTCTCTCTCTCTCTCTCTCTCTCTCTCTCTCTCTCTCTCTCTCTCTCTCTCTCTCTCTCTCTCTCTAGTCTGTTAAACTCTCTACGTCTGTTAGCCACTAGTTAAGTCATTCAATATGTTAATTCAATTGTCTGTGTATGTATTTCTCAATCTTCCTCCCAGTCTATCTGTCTTTGTCTGTCCTTTAACCACGTCTCAAGACCAAACACGTAATAATACCTAATACAACTTACGATAAAAAGGGAAACATACGATAACATGTGAACTTAAGAAAGAAACAAAATCTTAACTTCTCTTCTAAGTCAATAAGGTGAGTATAAACACAGACGACAACCAAAGTTCGACACACACACACACACACACACACACACACACACACACACACACACACACACACACACACACACACACACTTACACTTCAGTTTATTTGTTTTCAATCTTAAAACACGACCGGGACGAAGAGTTTGGCGAAGTGACACTCACGCTTCACCCTCACCTCTCACCGTACCTCACCTCTCACCGTACCTCACCTCTCACCACCTCACCTCTCCACCATACCTCACCATACCTCACCTCTCACCGTACCTCACCTCTCACCATACCTCACCTCTCACCGCCACCTCACCTCTCACCGTACCTCCTCTCACCATGCCTCACCTCTCCACCTACCTCCACCTCTCCCATGCCTCACCTCTCACCATGCCTCACCTCTCATCATCACCTTCCCTCGTGTGTGTTTGTTAAGTTAGTTAGGTAGTAGCACCTGAAGATTAGCCACTTAACACTAACCTAACCTAACCTATGTAGTAATTAGGTGAAATAAGTTGCGGGAGGGGCTAATGTTCAGGTGATTATCTTGTAAAATTGACGAAGTGTAGGGTGAGAGGGAGGCAGTGTGGTGAGAGGGAGGCAGTGAGGAGGGAGGCCAGTGTGAGGAGGCGAGTGTGGTGAGGAGGAGCGGAGCGTGTGAGAGGGAGGCGAGTGGTGAGGAGGCAGAGGTGTGGTGAGAGGAGGCGGGGGTGTGGTGAGAGGGAGGGTGTGGTGAGACCGGAGGCAGTGGTGAGACGGAGGCAGTGTGGTGAGACGGAGGCAGTGTGGTGACGGAGGCAGGTGTGGTGAGAGGGATGGTACGATGAAGTTCAAACATCAATCACCTTTTCAGTGCCATATGGAGTAAATTTGCTTCAATAACGAATGAGAGTCATTAAATATTGTTAAGAGGTGGTAGCGATAGTACAGGCTGACAGGTGAAGTTACATATTAACTCCTCACTTAGATGTAGGAGTTGAACCAAAGGAAGAACACACACACACACACACACACACACACACACACACAAGTATTACGAGTTTACGGTCGGACACTCAGCTGGCGAGTACAAGTTAGCGAGTCACAAACTCCCCTCTCCTCCAGGTGATCTGATTATACAATACAGGTAACACACCTGGTGGCTTGAGAATATAACACAGCACCTCCCCCTCCCCGCCGCCCACAGGTAAAGCTAATAACACCACTAACGTCAACAAACAGTAGGAAGTTTGTTGACAACCTAAGTCGGTTTGAGAATTATAAAACATACCCGCCGATCCCCACACGACCACACCCACACAGCACAGGGCAAGACTCAGGGTCAGTGGGTCATGTCAACTGAGAACCAACACCACAGAGCCAGCCAGGTCACCCCTAGTAGACCCTGGTGAGAGGTCAGGACGCGACACCATACTGACTTAAGATAAAGACACGTACTGGACGAAAATTACCTGTGTATACCTTGAGTGAGTGGTGACCCAAGAACCTCCTCCCCCTTCCTCCTGAGCTCTTGAGAGACATATCAACTAGCAAAACTCCCTCTCCCTGAGCCCTTAAGAGAGAGACATCAACTAGCAGAACTCCCTCTCCTGAGCCCTTAAGAGAGAGACATCAACTAGCAGAACCCCCCTCCCCGAGCCCTTAAGAGAGAGACATCAACTAGCAGAACTCCCCCTCCCCCAGGCCTTAAGAGACATCAACTAGCAGAACTCCTCCCCGAGCCCTTAAAGAGAGAGACATCAACTAGCAGAACTCCCCTCCCCCAGGCCCTTAAGAGAGCCATCAACTAGCAGAACTCCTCCCCAGGCCCTTAAGAGAGCCATCAACTAGCAGAACTCCCCTCCCCAGGCCCTTAAGAGAGACATCAACTAGCAGAACTCCCTCCCCAGGCCCTTAAGAGGCCATCAACTAGCAGAACCCCCTCCCCCCAGGCCCTTAAGAGAGACATCAACTAGCAGAACTCCCTCCTGAGCCTTAAAGAGAGAGACATCAACTAGCAGAACTCCCTCTCCCTGAGCCCTTAAGAAAGACATCAACTAGCAGAACTCCCTCCCCCAGGCCTTAAGAGAGAGACATCAACTAGCAGAACTCCCCTCCCCGAGCCTTAAAGAGAGAGACATCAACTAGCAGAACCCCTCCCTGGGCCCAAGAGAGAGACATCAACTAGCAGAACTCCTCTGGCCTTAAAGAGAGAGACATCAACTAGCAGACTCCCTCTCCCTGAGCCCTTAAGAGACATCAACTAGCAGAACCCCTCCCCAGGCCCTTAGAGGACATCAACTAGCAGACTCCCTCTCCTGAGCCCTTAAGAGGAGACATCAACTAGCAGAACTCCCTCCCTGGGCCCTTAAGAGAGAGACATCAACTAGCAGAACTCCCTCTCCTGAGCCCTTAAGAGAGACATCAACTAGCAGAACCCCTCCCCAGGCCTTAGAGAGGGCATCAACTAGCAGAACTCCCTCTCCCTGAGCCGCTAAGGAGAGACATCAACTAGCAGAACTCCCTCTCCCTGAGCCCTTAGAGAGCCATCAACAGAACCCCTCCCCGAGCCCATAGAGAGAGACATCAACTAGCAGAACCCCCTCCCCCAGGCCCTTAAGAGACATCAACTAGCAGAACTCCCTCTCCCTGAGGCCCTTAGAGAGAGAGCATCAACTAGCAGAACCTCCCCCGAGCCCTTAAGAGAGACATCAACTAGCAGAACCCCCTTCTGAGCCCTTAGAGACATCAACTAGCAGAACCCCTCCCCCGGGCCAGAGAGACATCAACTAGCAGAACTCCCTCTCCCTGAGCCCTTAAGAGAGAGCATCAACTAGCAGACCCTCCCAGGCCCTTAAGAGAGAGACATCAACTAGCAGAACCCCTCCCCGAGCCCTTAAGAGAGACATCAACTAGCAGAACCCCCCTCCCCCTGAGGCCCTTGAGAGAGAACATCAACTAGCAGAACCCCTCCCCCGAGCCCTTGAGAGACATCAATAGCAAACTCCCCTCCCCCGAGCCCCTTAAGAGAGACATCAACTAGCAGAACTCTCTCCTGAGCCCTTAAGAGAGAGAGACATCAACTAGCAAAACTCCTCCCCGAGCCCCTTAGAGACATCAACTAGCAGAACTCCCTCTCCCTGAGCCCTTAAGAGACATCAACTAGCAGAACCCCTCCCCCGAGCCCTAAGAGGCATCAACTAGCAAGACCCTCCCCCAGGCCCTTAAGAGAGACACATCAACTAGCAGACCCCCTTCCCCTGAGCCCTTAGAGAGAGACATCAACTAGCAAAACTCCCCTCCCCCAGGCCCTTAGAGAGAGAGACATCAACTAGCAGAACTCCTCTCCCGAGCCCTTAAAGAGAGACATCAACTAGCAGCTCCCCTCCCCGAGCCCTTAAGAGAGGGCATCAACTAGCAGAACTCCCTCTCCCTGAGCCCTTAAGAAGACATCAACTAGCAGAACCCCCCTCCCAGGCCCTTAAGAGAGGACATCAACTAGCAGAACCCCCCTCCCCAGGCCCTTAAGAGAGACATCAACTAGCAGAACCCCCTCCCCAGGCCCTTAAGAAGACATCAACTAGCAGAACTCCCTCTCCCTGAGCCCTTAGAGAGACATCAACTGGCAAAACCCCCTCCCCCCGAGCCCTTAAAGAGACATCCTCACAGAACCCCCTCCCCCGAGCCCTTAAGAGAGAGACATCAACTAGCAGAACTCCCTCTGAGCCCTTAAGAGAGAGACATCAACTTCAAAACCCCTCCAGGCCCTTAAGAGAGGACATCAACTAGGAACCCCTCCCCCAGGCCCTTAAGAGAGAGCATCAACTAGCAGAACCCCTCCCCAGGCCTTAAGAGGAGAGCATCAACTAGCAGAACTCCTCTCCCTGAGCCCTTAAGAAGACATCCAACCCCCCGAGCCTTGAGAGACATTAACTAGCAGAACTCCTCCCCAGAGCCCTTAAGAGACATCAACTACCAGAACTCCCTCTCCCTGAGCCCTTAAGAGAGAGACATCAACTAGCAAACCCCTCCCCGAGCCCTTAAGAGAGAGACATCAACTAGCAGTCCCTGAGCCCTTAAGAGAGACATCAACTAGCAGAACTCCTCTCCTGAGCCCTTAAGAGAGAGGCATCAACTAGCAGCCCCCTCCGGCCCTTAGAGACATCAACTAGCAGACCCCCTCCCCCGAGCCCTTAAGAGAGACATCAACTAGCAGACTCCTCCCCAGGCCCTTAAGAGAGCATCAACTAGCAGAACCCCCTCCCCCCAGGCCCCTTAAGAGAGACATCAACTAGCAGAACCCCCTCCCCTGAGCCCTTGAGAGAGACACATCAACTAAGAGCCCCTTCCCCTGAGCCCTTAGAGAGAGACATCAACTAGCAGAACCCCTTCCCCTGAGCCCTTAAGAGAGAGACATCAACTAGCAGAACCCCCTCCCCCGAGGCCCTTAAGAGAGAGACATCAACTAGCAGAACCCCCTCCCCTGGGCCTGAGACACATCAACTAGCAGAACCCCCTTCCCCCCTTAGAGAGACATCAACTAGAGAACCCTCCCCCGAGCCCATAAGAGACATCAACTGCAGAACCCCCTCCCCTGAGCCCTTGAGAGAGACATCAACTAGCAGAACCCCCTTCCCCTGAGCCCTTGAGAGAGACACATCAACTAGCAGAACCCCCTTCCCCTGGAGCCCTTAAGAGAGACATCAACTAGCAGCCCCTTCCCTGAGCCCTTAAGAGAGAGACATTAACTAGCAAAACCCCCTCCCCTGAGCCCTTAAGAGACATTAACTAGCAAGTGTTTAATAGTCAAGGGGTTATACCGGGCAGTCGACTAATGGTTATATATGCCATTATCCCAGCCCAGGGAAGCAGTGACCACTCTGACCATTAAGGGATGAGATAATGGTCGACTCTGGTGATATAATGAGTGAAGAGGAAGATAATGGCAGAGATGTTAATGGGTTAGGAAGGGACAAGACTACTAAGGAGGCTGTATATAAGGGGACAGGGGGACAAAGACTACACTAAGGATGGCTGATATATAAAGGGGACAGGGGGACAAAGACTACACTGTGGTCCCTAAAGAGATATAAAACTTTAAATCTCTTGCTTAAAAAACTAAAAAAAAAAAGGAAATAATTAAAATCTGCGTAAGACCATCTGAAAAAAGATACCAGAGAATATTTTGTACCAGTAGCTCTCTCTCTCTCTCTCTCTCTCTCTCTCTCTCTCTCTCTCTCACTTTCACTCCCAACAGTCTCAAGATACGCTAGTGCTTCAAGATACTCCAGTGCTTCAAGATACACCAGTGCTGAATACACCAGTGCTCCAAGATACACCAGTGCTTCAAGATACACCAGTGCTTCAAGATACACCAGTGCTTAAGATACACCAGTGCTTCAAGATACACCAGTGCTTCAAGATACACCAGTGCTTCAAGATACGCCAGTGCTAAGATACGCCAGTGCTTCAAGAACACCAGTGTCAAGATACAGTGCTTCAAGATACACCAGTGCTTCAAGATACAGTGCTTCAAGATACCCATTGTTTCAAGATACACCAGTGCTTCAAAGGTACACCAGTGCTTCAAGATACACCAATTCTCAAGATAAACCAGTGCTAAGGTCACCAGTGCTTCAAGATAAACCAGTGCTTCAAGATACACCAGTGCTTCAAGATAAACCAGTGCTTCAAGATACACCAGTGCTTCAAGATACACCAATTAGCTTCAAGATAAACCAGTGCTTCAAAAGATACCAGTGCTTCAAGACACCAATTCTTCAAGATACCTTAAGAAACCAGTGCTTCAAGATACACCAGTGCTTCAAGATACACCAGTGCTTCAAGATACACCAGTGCTTCAAGATACACCAGTGCTTCAAAGATACACCAGTGCTTCAGATAAACCAGTGCTTCCAAAATCAATGCTAGATAAACCAGTGCTCAAGATACACCAGTAACCGTGCTTCAAGAACCACATACACCAGTGCCAAGATACAGTGCTAATCACGTGCTTCAAGATACCAATGCTTCAAGATACACCAGTGCTTCAAGATACACCAGTGCTTCAAGATACACCAGTGCTTCCAAGATACCAGTGCTTCCAAGATACACCAGTGCTAAGATACCATGCTTCAAGATACCATTTTCAAGATACCAGTATTTCAAGATACACCAGTTCCAAGATACGCAAGTGCTTCCAAGATACCAGTGCTTCAAGATACACCAGTAATTCCAAGATACACCAGTTCTTCAAGATCCATCAATCTTAAGATACCATTCAAGTCACTCAAGATACACCCAAGATACCAAGATACACCAGTGTTCAAGATACACCAATTATTCAAGATACACCAGTGCTTCAAGATACCAGTTATCCAAGATACACCAGTCTTCCAAGATACACCAGTGCTTCAAGATACACCAGTGCTTCAAGATACACCAGTGCTTCAAGATACACCAGTGCTTCAAGATACACCAGTGCTTCAAGATACACCAGTGCTTCAAGATACACCAGTGCTTCAAGATACACCAGTGCTTCAAGATACACCAGTGCTTCAAGATACACCAGTGCTTCAAGATACACCAGTGCTTCAAGATACACCAGTGCTCCAAGATACACCAGTGCTTCAAGATACACCAGTGCTTCAAGATAAACTAGTGCTTCACAAGTATCAAGGTAAGCTACACCTTGACGGGCAGCAGGTAGCCCAGGTGGGTGACGGCAGCACCAGGGAGGCAGGCAGACACCCGAAAAGCTTTGATAAGCCTCATTAAATACTAAACTCTGGCCTCAAGGCACTCATTATAAACCTTTAGGCAATTATTTCAACATCAAACAAAGCCAACAATTGAATCACATTTGTTGTAATTGAGAGAACATGATTATTAATTACACTTTCAAGGTAGTAATTATGGTGGTGTTTTTTTGTGTTTTTTTTACCTCAATGATAAAATTATTTTTGTTGGAATTAATGATGGTTTTTGTGGGCGGCCTCAACGTAATACAGTATATAATTTGAGGTGTGTGTACAGTATGTGGGGGGAAGGGGGTTTACTAGCACTAGGCAACTCGTTATATTAGGCCAGGACGCGAGGATACGAGGTAATGTAACACACACACACAAAGTAATGCCGAGTTAAACGACAGGTATTACGTGAAAAATAACAACGATAGTCTCGTCAAAATGTTTCACAGGTGTAATAAGGTGGTTTAGGTTAGGTTAATATTCAGGTTAGGTTAAAGTGGTTAGGTTAGAGTGGTTAATATTCAGGTGTTCTCTAGGGAGGTAGGAGACGGCAGGAGGCAGAAGACGTCCTGTACAACTCAGGTAACTTGTGTTTCCTCGCTGGGCCACAGAGGAGCAGGTGTGTCCTCCAGGTGTGTCCTCCAGGTGTGTCCTCCAGGTGTGTCCTCCAGGTGTGTCCTCCAGGCGTGTCCTCCAGGAGTGTCCTCCAGGTGTGCAGGCCAGGTAAACTTCTCCACGTTAGTTAAATTCTCCCCGTCTAGCCATCTCCTCCCCTCCCCTTCGCACCCCCGGTCTTCCCCAGCTTCTTATCGCCCCTTCTTGTCTCTTCCTCCCCAATTCTGATTCTTAAAATCTCCCCCATCACTATTTTTTTCCTTCATTCCTACTCTTCTCCCTCTTCACTAAATCTTCCCTCCCTCCTTACTTCCCTACTCTCCTCTCCACATCCTCTTCACTCACAATCCTCCCCTCCCCATATCACCTACCCTAATCTCCCACCCCCCACATCCTGTTCACTCCCCTCCTCCCCACACCACTCTCCTAACTCTCCCCTCCACCCCCCCCTCCTATAGGCCAATATCGTCTTGTCTTTACCTCTCCCTGAGGAACAAGTAGGGCAGTAGGGCAGAGAAGGAGGAGGGAGGGGGGACAGGGAGGAGGGAGGGGGACAGGGAGGGAGGGAGGGGGACAGGGAGGAGGGAAGGGGAGTGGAGGAGTGAGTATGGGAGGGAGGAGGGAGGGAGGGGAGGGAGGAGGGAGGAGTACAGTGGAGGAGTGGGAGGAAGGGAAGGGGAGTGGAGGATTATGATGGGAGGAAGGATAGATGATGTGATGGATCAGGACGGAGGATGCACCTCCAGCCTGGCCAAGGAGGCCTGACACCTCAAGACTTCACCACCAACCAGCCTCCATGCCATCCCAACACTTCAGGAACCACCAACATGTTCTCCCGGCTCCTCCAACACCTCCTTCTGGCCCGTCCACACCTCCTCAGCCTCCAACACCCCCTCTCCCCGGCTCCTCCAACACCCTCCTTGCTCCCTCCAACACCCTCCCCTGGCTCCTCCAACACCTCGGCTCCCAACACCCTCCCCTGGCTCCTCCAACACCTCCCCGGCTCCTCCAACACCTCCTCGGCTCCTCCAACACCTCCCCGGCTCCTCCAACACCCTCCCCCCGGCTCCTCCAACACCCTCCCTGGCTCCCTCCAACACCTCCTCGGCTCCTCCAACACCCTCCTCGGCTCCTCCCAACACCCTCCCCGGCTCCTCCAACACCCTCCCCTGTCTCCTCCCAACATCCTCCCCGGCTCCTCCAACACCTCCTCCCCGGCTCTCCAATATTATCACGAGGAAAAGATAAATAACAACAGTAGGGTCTGGGGCGACTCACTGCCGTTGTCATGAGACCACAAAACCTCAGTGCTAATCAAGGCACTTTGACACGCCTGGAGTGCACAGGTAGCAAGTTGTGGTGGGGGGAGGGGGGGGGGAGAGTGGAGGGGGATGGGGAAAGGAGGTGAGGGGAGATGGAAGGTGAAAGGATGGATGGGGGAGATGGGGAGTATATGGAAGGACTAGGGGAGATGGGGAGTATAGGGAGGTAATGCATGAAGAGGATTAACTGTTGGATGGGCCACACACACACACTAGTCGAGTCAGTCAAGAGGCCCCACCACCACCCGCCTTCCTGCCGACTCGGGGATGCCAGCTCCTACTCTACAGGCGCCCTTGTGTCTCTCCCTCTCGTGTGTGTATTCCCTCTCTACCTTCCCAACTGCTTCATGTTTTGTGTTTTATAATCATTAATTCTCTTTCTCTCTTAGCGTCACTTTTTCCCTCCACACGTCTCGCCAGGTCTTCATCATTTACCTGACCTCACAACCCCCACCTCCACAACAACACCCCCTAACACCCACACCCCTCTCCAACCACCCCCCCAACACCCACACCCTCCACAGCCCAAACAACCCCACCACCACCACCACCACACCACCCACAACACATCCTGCCCCCACACGACAACTCCTCCCATGCAGGCACCTCACCCACAACCCTCCCCACACTCCACACCTCTCCCCACCCACAACACCACCTCCTCCTCCCTCCCCCGATGTATGATACACGTGCAGCATTAATCTCAACGACCAGGGATGGAGTCCTTGGTAAAGTCGACTCACCCACGACAAAAAAAAAACCTCTCAACACCACTACAACACCTGACGTAAGAACTAATGACGAATAACATCCAATCACCCAAACAAACCATATACCAGTTCTGAGGGTTGGCGACCACTACCCTCCAATCATATATTTCGTCTCTCCTTCAGAAAAAATAAATAAATAAATAAAATAAATAAATCAATAAATAAAAAATATCGCCATCTACCACTTCCCCCACCTACCTGTAATTTACACCTCAAGATAAATAAACATTTCAATGTATACACCTCAATAACCACAAGTGTCCAGCAGGCTTCTATAAACATCGGTAAACATTGACAGTGACCTTGCGAATGTGGTCATTGTTGTGGGTCCCGAAACTTCCTGAAGGGGGGATGGCACTAGAGCTTACCAAGTCCCACTGCAATATACTCCCCGGTTACGAGGTATATATACAGTATACAGTATAATACAACACACAGGGAATTGTACATGGATGATAGTGAACTTTGTAATTCTGACCCTGAATTTGGGGTTATGACTATTATACCAGACTCATGTTTACACCAAAAGACTCATGTTTACACCAGAAGACTCATGTTTACACCAGAAGACTCATGTTTACACCAGAAGACTCATGCTTACACCAGAAGACTCATGTTTACACCAGACACATGTTTACTGTACACCGGACACATGTTTACACCAGACACATGTTAACACCGGACACATGTTTACGTGTTGTCATAAAGGCACACACCAAGTACAGGGTCTCAGGACTGTCACGATATAAATGATGAACACTACTGTCTGTTCTTCTCTCTCTCTCTCTCTCTCTCTCTCTCTCTCTCTCTCTCTCTCTAATGACTTTCCTCACACCACGACCTGTCCCAGATAGTGCCTAGTGTTCCCTCCTCAACTAGAGAGTCGCATCACCAAACACATACAATACCATCAAGGCGGACAATGTACTCACCGGAGAATGTCAGTATCGTTTGTTTCAACATCAAGAACCTCACTCCCATAAAACACCGCTTTCTACTCCGACCCAACCATTCTCCCCCCTCCCCTCCACCGCCAGTCCATCAATACATACACCCCCCCCCTACACCCTATACACACCCCTGTCGATACCCTCACACACCCTCTCTGTCATGCCTACACCCACCTCCTCTGTAATACCTACCCTCCTCTGTCAATACCTACACACCACCCACCTCCTCATCATACCCTACACACCACCTCCCTCTGTCATACCCTACATCCACCTCTGTCCAATACCTACACACCCTACCTCTGTCAATACCTACACACCCACCTCCTCTGTCAGCCACCTACATCCACCTCCTCTGTCAGCACACACACCCCACCTTCTCTGTCAATACTACACACCCACACTCACTCTGTCAGCCCTGCACCTACCTCCTCTGTCCAATACCTACACACCCCTCCTCTGTCAATACCCACACCACCCCCCCCACACAGCTCCCCACACTCTCCCCTCTTATGCAGTGTTCCTCTGCTTTCATCTTCCTTTTCTTCTCATTGTTCTCCTACTCTCCCTCTCTCTCCATCTTCTCCCCTCCTCCTCCCCATTCCCTCATCGTCCCTCTCCTTCTCCCTCAATATTCCTCTCTCCCCTCTCCCTCCCCAACAATCCTGTATATATCATAGCTTGCCTCTGTGAATGCATACGAGACACCTCACATCACCACCACAAAATATTCATACACCAAAAGATATCCTTCCTCCATATTGTGTGCGTGTGTGTGTGTGTATCTGCGTCTGTGTGTGTGTGGTATGTGTGTGTGTGGGTATGTGTGTAATGTGGAGTATATGTGTGTGTGGGTATGTGTGTGTGTGGGTGTGTGTGTGTGGAACATGTGTGTGTGGTATGTGTGTGTAAGGCTTATGTTTGTGTGTATGCGTGTGTATGTGTCTGCGTGTATGTGTGTGTGTGTGTGTGTGTGTGTGTGTGTGTGTGCGAGAGAGTGAATGAAAGTCTGTGTGTCTAAGACTACCCCGAAAAGTGGAAAGACGGGAGGACTAAGGGGTGTGTGTGTGTGTGTGTGTGTGTCGAGGGTGTGTTGAGGGTGTGTTGAGACCTCCTGTGTTAAAGGGCAATATAAGAACACTCATAACAGACGACAATGAAGGTTAAGTTAAGGTCTATTGTGTGTTAATGAACTTTACAATGAAGAGTTACGAGACGATGAAGACGGCACAAGACTTTCCCATACTCGCTAATGGGTGGGGTGGGGTGGGGGTGGGGTGGGGTGGGGGTGGGGTGGGGTGGGGGTGTGTGGGTGAGGTAAGGGGTGGTGGGGTCATGTGGGTAATGATGGGGTTACACAGGGTTGGTGTTGGTTGGGTGGGTTGGCTAAGGGTGGGGGTTGGTTGGTTGGTTGGGTTGGGGTTGGGTAAAGGGGTGGGGTGGGGTGGGGTGGGGTTGGGTTAGGTTGGGTTAGGTTAGGTTGGGTGGGTTGGGGTGATTAATCTTCAGGTGTTATAAGCTGTGGTGGAGGAGGACCACGTGACTAGTATAGCCACCACACCACATAAACACCCCCCTACCCCTCCCCTTCCTGATAAACGAATCGACAAGAAAAAAATAGTAAACATACACTCGGGACGACACCAGACGGCCGCTCACCCTCTTACTAAAACAACCGAGTCATTTCTAACCCAACAGCAGCTCTTAAGACTGTTTACGGCACCAATGAACTCGGCCCAAGGAGGAGACATGTGGGAAAGATACGGCCAGCGGTTCTTGAGCTGCATCTTGAGAACCACTTAAGAGAGCACACAATCTGATACTAGCATTTTTTACCAACTTACAGCACACACACACACACACAGGGGGAATGACTGGCATATTAACATACAGCTGATGCAAGCAGTGGTCATGACGGCTGTTCCGGGAAAGCCAATCTCTCATCTCCTTACAAACTGAGAGATGAGATAAAAACTGAGAGATTATTTCAACTAAAACGTGGGCCGTTTTATTACAGTACTCCACCACCGAAGTTACGACCATGAATTTAAATAATACCATAAGGAGTTTTACTGACGTACTCACTTTAGTTTTATACCACACCATGAATTTATATATTACTGTAGGTTAGGTTAGGTTAGGTTAGGTTAGGTTTTCCCAGAAACGAAGACCTGCCCTCACAAGACAACTCAGTCCCCCCCCTCCCCACACGATCAAGCGACTGGCGACAACAAGCGACCGGCGACAACAAGCGACCGGCGACAACAAGCGACTGACAACTAACAAGCGACTAGACACCTGGTGCATCACATAGTTCACTGGTCGTTAGTGAAGGTCTGTCCACAACGATCATGTAGGAGCTTTACCTTTCCCAACACCTGGTCAATTATCAAAACAAAATGTACTCTTGGATGTAATCACTGACTTAATAACACAGGTGTACAAAGGTAAAAACACAGGTGTACAAAGGTCAAGACGACCTCCTTAGACAAATGACAACACGACTTGAAAATCTTACTACCATGATCAGTACACGAACCTTACATGATATGGTCCATCATCCTAAACAACACAACTAAGATGGCAACACTAAGGTGAGCGAGTTAACCTGGACCAAAGTCATAAGCGTGTCAATATAACATTCAACACCAATGCCACCTGTACAGACTGTCTTGCTCGTCTCACCTGTAAACAGAGAATGGCGCTGAATAAACCATAGTACACGCCCAGTGGCACGAGGCACTTCACCCTGACACTGTTAGAGCTTCACAGGTTATATATATTTGGTCAACACTACTCACGGATTACTATACAGGTAATGACTGCTAATTAACCTCTAGAACAGATTATAACGACAGGGGGAAGGAAGTAATTTCTATAACACACACACACACACACACACACACACACACACACACGCACGCACACACACACGCACACACACACACGCACACGCGCACACACACGCGCACACACACGCACACGCGCACACACACACGCACAAAGAAAAAAAAATATCGCCAAAATATTTTACGTTCATTTACAGTGTTGTGATTTTGGGCGGCGTCAGGTGAGACAGGTAATAAAGAAGAGAATGACTTGGGATAATGTTGTTGTTAGGCGCTGACACCCTCTAACTCTGTCACTGCCAGCACCGGCATTCGTTCGGCGAAGGGGAGGGAGGAGGAGGAGGAGGAAGAGGGGAGAAAGGGTAGGAGAGGAGAAGGGAGAGAAGTAGGGGGAAGAAAAGGAGGAGGAAGAAGGGTAAGAGGAGAGGGGGAGGAGGAAGAAGAAGAGGAAGGGGGAAGACGCAAACGTTCAGGACAAGCAGCCACATCCATCAACAGGTGTGTGTGTGTGTGTATGTGTGTGTGTACCATACCCCAAACAACACCTCCCGGCCACCGTAACTTACCCAATCACTGTCTTAACTTAGTCTTAACACCTGGCTGACGTCACGGCAAAACAATTAGCACTAACCAAACCTAACCTAACCTAAGGTGAGGAGCCAGGGCAACAGGGACCTTGACTTGTGACCCTAAAAACATTAAGAGGTCACACGAGCTTTTACGAGATAGATAGATAGATAGATAGAACAACCCAGTACGTATATAATGTATCAAGTTGAAACAAATTCTTTCTTATCCCAACTATGTTAAAGTAAACACAGACAGACAGACACAGACATAAACAGACGCCACTGACCGCACCACACACAGGGGCCAGGTATAATAAGCTTTAAGGGTGAAGCGAGGCAATTCAAGTTTGTAAAGCTTTAAAAAAAGTTAATCTGATGTTAGCCCGCCCCCCCACCTTCCTTCATGGTGGGTAAAGCCGTCTTGTGTCGAGGTTTTCTTAAGCTGATGTGACTTTCAGCTTGAATGGAAGACGGGGGTCACTCTAAGGCGGACTAGGGTGACGGGGCGAGTTTATTATTCCAGTCACGTGTCGAGAGAAGAGGCGCCAACG
This sequence comes from Homarus americanus, assembly GCF_018991925.1. Lineage (NCBI taxonomy): Eukaryota > Metazoa > Arthropoda > Malacostraca > Decapoda > Nephropidae > Homarus > Homarus americanus. The sequence goes on along the minus strand of NW_024731299.1, from coordinate 19,328 downwards.
GATTGAAATTATTATAAAGTTTTTGGTTTTGATTTTTTATCTCGGTCGCTCCATTAAATTACCGTTAACTGGACTGGCTCAAAAATCCGAGTCCTACAGATCAGCGGATATAAAACTAAGCCAGGTCGTTACCCCACAGTGTATTGACCTGCCACTCAGGGTATGTGGGGGGTGATATCAAAGACTGTGGTGAGCAGTACACACGACCCCGGCCCTAGAGCTCAATATTAACTGTGTCAGATTAGTTCCTGGTAACGATGACGTCACGTACTCTACCTCCCGCTAACATATATATTCAGTCGATTTGCTAAGTTTAGGTTAAATTGGTATAATGGTGGTGGGTGGGAGGAAAGAAATGGGAAGGAAACGAGCCGATGTTACAGTGGACAAGGACCGTCAGCGCTTGCCCTGCCCTCATAAGCGTGGATTTCACCAAATGGCGTCCCAGGCCGGTGTGGCAACATTACTGGCCCGCAGGTAGGAAGGCATTATTCAGTAATGGCTCCCTCCCTGCCCGCCTAAATCGCTGAATGTCCAATAATCGACCGATATCCAAATATGCATATCTTGTACTTTCTATTACAGCATCATGCAGCAATTACTGTACACAGGGCCAGTGCTGCACCTCGTGGCTTGTGCTGACCGAGGGTACATACCAAGTTGGTTTAAAAGTTGGCAGCTGGTTGAGATACGCCATGTTTACAGCTCCCAGACAGACGAACAAATGAGGGTAAGGCATCATGGTAGTGTTTTAAAAGCCTTAGCCTGGCCTACTGTGCTCCCGAGACAAAGGTGAACAATAAGACCACTCGGTAAACACGGCCCCTGCATTATTCCCCCACAAAGGCCAAAAGACAACACCGCCACCACTGCCGCCGTCCACTACTGTTGCTTCACCATTATGCACTCTCATGTCTACACACTGACGCAGGAGTAACCCCTCGTACGCCACACACACAACAATACTTCAGTACCACGACCTGTTAATGTTGCATCCAGTACAAAATGATGTTGTTTTGATTTATAGGAGGAGAAGAAGAGGGAAGGAAGACGAACAAAGAAGGGAAAAGAAAGGAGGGAGGAAGGACCGTGAAGAAGACAGAAGAAGAAAGTTAGAAAGGAGTAAGGAAGAAGTAGGAAGAAAAAAGAGAAGGAAGAAAGGAAGTTAGGAAGGAAGAATGAAAAAGAATAAGGAAGAAAAAAGAGAAGGAAGGAAAGAAGAATTAAGAAGAAATAAGGAAGAATAAGAGAAGGAAGGAAGAAAGAAGAAAAAAAGAGAAGGAAGAGAAGGAAGTTAGGAAAAAATCCGAAACATTACACACAAACCTCTCCACTTAAAACATTACCTCAAACCACCACACTACATGACACGCTAAAATAAAATACACATCTCCCTTAACCTATAACATAACATAAATCATAACAAACTTGAGATGTCACCTTCACGATATACCACCTGAAGATTAGCCCCCCTCCCCCCCTCCTTCACTTCAGTTGATTTCACCTTAAAATTAATCACAGTGACGACAAACTATGACCAAGTAAAATTTTGAAAATAAAAAATAAAAAGCACTTAGTTTCTATTTATTTTGAAGTTGAAAAAATCAGCCCCCCCCCATAAGCCTGAATAGTGTCCCTTATGTATCCCCTACACACAGTCTCTTATGTATCCCCTACACACAGACCCTTATGTATCCCCCTACACAGTCCCTTGTGTGTCCCCTACACACAGTCCCTTATATATCACCCTACACAGTCCCTTATGTATCCCCTTACACACAGTCCAATATATATCACCCTACACAGTCCCTTATGTATCCCCTTACACAGTCCTATGTATCCCGTTACACACAGTCCCTTATGTATCCCCTACACAGTCTCTTATGTATTCCCTACACAGTCCTTATGTATCCCCTACACACAGTCCCTATGTATCCGTTACACACAGTCCTTATATCCCCTACACAGTCACTTATGTATTCCCTACACACAGTCCCTTATGTATCCCTTACACACAGTCCTTATGTATCCCTTACACACAGTCCCTTATGTATCCCCTTACACACAGTCCTTATGTATCCCTTACACAGTCCCTATGCTGTCCTTACACACAGTCCCTATGTATCCCTACACACAGTCCTTATGTATCCCTACACACAGTCCTTATGTATCCCTACACACAGTCTCTTATGTATCCTACACACACAGTCCTTACGTATCTCCTCACAGTCCCTTATGTATCCCCTACACACACAGTCCCATATGTATCCCTACACACAGTCCCTTATGTATCCCCTTACACACAGTCCCATATGTATCCTTACACACAGTCCCTTATGTATCCCTTACACACAGTCCCTTATGTATCCCTACACAGTCTCTTATGTATTCCCTACACAGTCCTTATGTATCCCCTACACACAGTCCTTATGTATCCCTTACACACAGTCCCTTATGTATCCCCACAGTCTCTGTATTCCTACACAGTCCCTATGTATCCTTACAGTCCTTATGTATCCTTACACACAGTCCCTTATGTATCCCCTTACACACAGTCCATATGTATCCCTCACACACAGTCCCTTATGTATCCTTACACAGTCCTTATGTATCCCCTACACAGTCCCATATGTATCCCTACACACAGTCCTATATGTATCCTTACACAGTCCTATGTATCCCCTACACAGTCTCTTATGTATTCCCCTACACAGTCCTTATGTATCCCTCACACAGTCCCTTATGTATCCGCTACACACAGTCCATATGTATCCCTACACAGTCTCTTATGTATTCCCTACAGTCCCATATGTATCCTCACACACAGTCCCTATGTATCCCCTACACACAGTCCCTTATGTATCCCTACACACAGTCCCTTTATTTATCCCCTACACACAGTCCCTTATGTATCCCCTACACACAGTCCTATGTATCCCCTACACAGTCCATATGTATCCCCTACACACAGTCCCTTATGTATCCGTTATACACAGTCCCTTATGTATCCCCTACACAGTCCCTTATGTATCACCTTACACACAGTCCTTATGTATCCCTACAGTCCCTTGTATCCCCTACACACAGACCCCCATGTATTCCCTACACACAGTCCTTATGTATCCTTACACACAGTCCCTTATGTATCCCCACACAGTCCCTTATGTATCCCTACACAGTCCTTATGTATCCCCTACACACAGACCCTTATGTATTCCCTACACACAGTCCATATGTATCCCTTACACACAGTCCATATGTATCCCCTACACACAGTCCCTTATGTATCCCCTACACACAGTCCTTATGTATCCCCTACACACAGTCCCTTATGTCCCTACACAGTCCCTTATGTATCCTTACACACAGTCCCATATGTATCCCTTACACACAGTCCCTTATGTATCCCCTACACAGACCCTATGTATCCCCTACACACAGACCCTTATGTATCCTTACACACAGTCCCTTATGTATCCCCTACACAGTCCCTTATGTATCCCTACACACAGTCCCTTATGTATCCCCTTACACAGTCCTTATGTATCCCTACACAGTCCCCTATGTATCCGTTACACACAGTCCTTATGTATCCCTTACACACAGTCCCTTATGTATCCCTACACACAGACCATATGTATCCCTCACACAGTCCCTTATGTATCCCTACACACAGACCCTTATGTATCCCTACACAGTCCTTATGTATCCCCTACACACAGTCCTTATGTATCCCACACACAGACCTTATGTATCCCCTACACAGTCCTTATCACCCCTCACACAGTCCCTTATGTATCCCTACACACAGTCATATGTATCCCTATACACAGTCCCTTATGTATCCCTTACACGTCCCTTATGTATCCCTACACAGACCCTTATGTATCCCTACACACAGTCCCATATGTATCCTACACACAGTCCCTTATGTATCCTACACACAGTCCTTATGTATCCCTACACAGTCCTTATGTATCCCTACACACAGTCCTTATGTATCCTACACACAGACCCTTATGTATCCCCCACACACGAACCCTTATGTATCCCCTACACAGACCCTATGTATCCCCTTACACAGTCCATCCCTTACACACAGTCCCTTATGTATTCCCTACACAGTCCCTTATGTATCTCCTTACACACGTCCCTTATGTATCCCCCTACACACAGTCCCTTATGTATCCCTACACACAGTCCCTTATGTATCCCTACACAGACCCTTCATGTATCCCTACACACAGTCCTTATGTATCACCCTACAGACCCTTATGTATCCCCACACAGTCCCTATGTATCCCACACAGACCCTCTATCCACACACAGTCCCTTATGTATCCCTACACACAGTCCCTATGTATCCCACACAGTCCTTATGTATCCCTACACACAGTCCCATATGTATCCCTACACACAGTCCTTATGTATCCCTACACACAGTCCTTATGTATCCCTACACACAGACCCTTATGTATCCCCTACACACAGTCCCTTATGTATCCCTACACACAGTCCCTATGTATCCCCTACACACAGTCCTTATCTATCCCTACACACAGTCCTTATGTATCCCTTACACACAGTCCCTTATGTATCCCTACACACAGACCCTTATGTATCCCTACACATAGTCCCTTATGTATCACCCTACACAGACCCTTATGTATCCCTACACACAGTCCTATGTATCCCCCTACACACAGTCCTTATGTATCCCTACACACAGTCCCTTGTCATCCCTACACACAGTCCTATGTATCCCCACCTGTCCTTATGTATCCCCTACACACAGACCCTTATGTGTCCCCTACATAGTCCATATGTATCCCTACACACAGTCCCTTATGTCATCCCTACACAGTCCCTTATGTATCACCCTACACAGACCTTATGTATCCCTACACAGACCCTTATGTATCCCTACAAGTCCTTATATCCTACACACAAGTCCTATGTATCACCCACAGACCCTTACGTATCCCTACACATAGTCCATTGTATCCACACACAGACCATATGTATCCCCTACATAGTCCCTTATGTATCTCCTTACACAGTCCTTAAGTATCCCCTACACACAGTCCCTTATGTATCCCCTTCACAGTCCTTATGTATCCTTACACACAGACCCTTATGTATCCCCTACACACAGTCCTTATGTATCCCTACACATAGTCCCTTATGTCACCTACACACAGACCCTTATGTCCCACATAGTCCCTTGTATCCCACACACAGTCCTTATGTATCACCCTACACAGACCCTTATGTATCCCTACACACAGTCCTTATGTATCCCTACACACAGACCCTTATGTATCCCTACACATAGTCCTTATGTATCCCCTACACAAGTCCCTTATGTATCACCCTACACAGCCCTTATGTATCCCTACACACAGTCCTTATGTATCCCTACACACAGTCCCTTATGTATCCCCTACACACAGTCCTTATGTATCCTACACACAGTCCTTATGTATCCTTACACACAGACCCTATGTATCCCTACATAGTCCCTTATGTATCCCACACAGTCCCATATCCCCTACACACAGTCCCTTATGTATCACCCTACACAGACCCTTATGTATCCCCTACACAGACCCTTATGTATCCCCTACACATAGTCCCTATGTATCCCCTACACATAGTCCCTTATGTATCACCCTACACAGACCCTTGTTCCCTCACATAGTCCCTTATGTATCCCCTTACACACAGACCATATGTATCCCCTACACAGTCCTTGTATCTCCTACACAAGTCCCTTATGTATCCTACACACAGTCCCTTATGTATCACCTACACAGACCCTATATGTATCCCTTACACACAGTCCCTTATATATCCCCTACACACAGACCCTATGTATCCCCTACACATAGTCCCTATGTATCCCCACATAGTCCCTTATGTATCACCCTACACAGACCTATGTATCCCACACAGTCCTTATGTATCCTACACATAGTCCCTTATGTATCACCCACAGACCCTTATGTATCCCCTACACACAGTCCCTTATGTATCCCTACACAGACCCTTATGTATCCCTCACACAGTCCCATGTATCCCTACACACACAGTCCCTTATGTATCCCTACACAGTCCTTATGTATCCCCTACAGGCAGTCCCTTATGTATCCCTACACACAGTCCCTATGTATCCCCTACACACAGTCCCTTATGTATCCCTACACAGTCTTATGTATCCCTCACACAGTCCCTTATGTTCCCCTTACAGATCCCTTATGTATCTACACAGTCCCTATGTATCCCGTTACACACAGTCCTTATGTGTCCCTTACACACAGTCCCTTATGTATCCCTACACACAGACCCCTTATGTATCCCCTTACACAGTCCCTATGTATCCCCTACACAGGCCATATATGTGTCCCTACACAGTCCCTATGTATCCCTTACACACAGTCCCTATGTATCCCCTACACACAGACCCTTATGTATCCCTACACACAGTCCCTTATGTATCCCCTACACACAGTCCCTTATGTATCCCTTACACACAGTCCCTTATGTATCCTATACACAGTCCCTTATGTATCCTTACACACAGTCCCTATGTATCCCTACACAGACCCATATGTATCCCTACACACAGTCCCATATGTGTCCTACACACAGTCCTTATGTATCCTTACACACAGTCCCTATGTATCCCCTTACACAGTCCCTTATGTATCCCTACACACAGTCCCTTATGTATCCCCTACACAGACCATATGTATCCCCTACACACAGACCATATGTATCCCCTACACAGACCCTTATGTATCCCTTACACAGTCCTTATGTATCCTTACACACAAGTCCCTTATGTATTCCCTACACAGTCCCATGTATCTCCTTACACACAGTCCCTATGTATCCCTACACACAGTCCCTTATGTGTCCCTACACACAGTCCCTTATGTATCCCTACACACAGACCCTTACGTATCCCTACACAGTCCTTATGTATCACCTACAGACCCTTATGTATCCCTTACACACAGTCCCTTATGTATCCCTACACACAGACCCTTATGTATCCTTACACACAGTCCATATGTATCCATTACACACAGTCCCTTATGTATCCCCACACAGTCCCCTATGTATCCCTACACACAGTCCCTATGTATCCCTACACACAGTCCCTTATGTATCCCCACACAGTCCTTATGTATCCCCCACACAGACCATGTATCCCTCACACACAGTCCCTTATGTATCCCTACACACAGTCCTTATGTATCCCCTCACACAGTCCTTTATCTATCCCTACACACAGTCCCCTATGTATCCTTACACAGTCCCTTATGTATCCCCTTACACAGACCATATGTATCCCCTACACATAGTCCCTTATGTATCACCCTACAGACCCATATGTATCCCCACACAGTCCCTTATGTATCCCTACACACAGTCCCTATGCATCCCTACACACAGTCACTTATGTATCCCCTTACACACAGTCCCTTATGTATCCCTACACACTGTCCTTATGTATCCCCACACACAGACCCTATGTATCCCTACACATAGTCCCTTATGTATCCCTACACACAGTCATATGTATCCCTACACACAGTCCCTTATGTATCACCCTACAGACCCTTATGTATCCACACAGACACTTATGTATCCCCTACACATAGTCCCTTATGTATCCCCCACATAGTCCTTATGTATCACCCTACACAGACCCTTACGTATCCCTACACATAGTCCCATATGTATCCTTACACAGACCCTATGTATCCCTACACAGTCCCTTATGTATCTCCTTACACACAGTCCTTAAGTATCCCTACACACAGTCCCTTATGTTCACCCTACACAGACCCTTATGTATCCTTACACACAGTCCCTATGTATCCCTTACACACAGACCATCCATGTATCCCTACACATAGTCCTTATGTATCCCTACACACAGTCCTTATGTATCACCCTACACAGACCCTTATGTATCCCACATAGTCCCTTATGTATCCCTACACATAGTCCTTATGTATCACCCTACACACAGACCCTTATGTATCCCCTACACACAGTCCTTATGTATTCCCTTACACACAGACCATATGTATCCCTACATAGTCCCTTATGTATCCCACATATGTATCACCACCCTACAGACGCCCATGTATCCCCTACACACATCCCTTATGTATCCCCTACACACAGTCCCATATGTATCCCTACACACAGTCCCATATGTATCCCCTTACACACAGTCCTTATGTATCCTTACACACAGACCCTTATGTATCCCTACACATAGTCCCTTATGTATCCCCTACACACAGTCCCTTATGTATCCCCTACACAGATCCATATGTATCACCCTACACAGGCCATATGTATCCCTACGAACCCTTATGTATCCCTACACAGTCCTTGTGCATCCCTACACATAGTCCCTATGTATCACCTACACAGACCATATGTATCCCCTACACATAGTCCCTTATGTGTCCCCTACACACAGACCCTTATGTATCCCCTACACAGTCCATATGTATCTCCTTACACACAGTCCCTTATGTATCCCCTACACACAGTCCCATATGTATCACCCTACACAGACCTTATGTATCCTTACACACAGTCCCTATATGTCCTTACACACAGACCTTATGTATCCCCTACACATAGTCCCTTATGTGTTCCCTACACATAGTCCCTTATGTATCACCCTACACAGACCCTTATGTATCCCCTACACATAGTCCCTATGTATCCCCTACACATAGTCCCTTATGTATCACCCTACACAGACCCTTATGTATCCCCTACACAGTCCCTTATGTATCCCTACACAGACCATATGTATCCCTACACACAGTCCTTATGTATCCCTACACACACAGTCCCTTGTATCCCTACAGTCCTTATGTATCCCTACAGACAGTCCTTATGTATCCCTACACACAGTCCCTTATGTATCCCTACACACAGTCCCTTATGTATCCCTACACAGTCCCTTATGTATCCCACAGACCAGTCCCTTATGTATCCCCTACAGACAGTCCTTATGTATCCCCTACACACAGTCCCTTATGTATCCCCTACACAGTCCCTTATGTATCCCTACACGGTCCCCATATGTATCCCTACACAGTCCCTTATGTATCCCCTACACACAGTCCTTATGTATCCCCTACACAGTCCTTATGTATCCCTACAGACAGTCCTTATGTATCCCACAGACAGTCCCATATGTATCCCTACAGACAGTCCCTTATGCTTGTCCCACACACAGTCCATAGTATCCCTACACACAGTCCTTATGTATCCTACACAGTCCCTTATGTAGGGGATACGCAAGGGCTTTATGTGCAAGACTTATAGAAAGACTTTAATAAAGAAGACCACGAAGACTTCATCTTAGAAAGACATAATTTAATCTAACAAAAAGTCTATAAAGGCTGTCTGTAGAAATACATAAGAGACTATGTAGAAGACTCCAGAACTGATATTCAATGAAAATACATGAGACATTGACCAGAGGACTGTATAGAGTGCATAGCAGTATAAGGAGACTTTATTAGAACTGTCTGTGAGGGAACTGCATAAAAATTTTGTCTGTGAGACCACTCAAGAAGACGTGAGGACCCATAAAGAGACTTGAGAGGACCCGCCAGAGGGCGGCGAAATTACGCCAGGTTTTGTCTACAACAGAATACGCCAAAGGACTTTGATAACAGAGGCACGCAGAGGCACATTGACCAGAGACACATAAAGAGACTTTATTGACAACAGAGACTACATAAAGTGCCAACAGAGGAAGACTTTATTGACAGAGATACGCAGGAGTGTTGTTATTACATGAGACTGTAACAGAGATAAGGGCTTTATGTTGTGAGAGACCTCAAGTGCAATAGCCTGAGTGAATACATGAGGGGACTATGAAACAAGGGACTGGCATTCAGCCGGGGATGCATATTGAAGGGCTGTGAGGATACATAGATTGCGGTAACAAAATTGATACGCAAAAAGAGACTGGCCGGGAGGAGACATTGAGGAAGCGCCAGATGAAGGCCACGCAAATTACTGACAACAAAGAGACTACGCATAAAGAAATTTATGTGTGAGAGAGATACATAAATTAACAATGTAAGTGGGAACTTATGTGTGAGAGAGACTACATAAAGGACTTTCAGCCAGGGGAAGACACGCACAAAAATTTATTGGCCAGACCACGCAGAAGTCTGATAACAGAAGTGACTACATAAAGTGGCCACGGCATGACAGAAGTGCATGAGGACTGTGAAACCGTGATGAGATGTGTCGAAGAACATAAAGAGAACTGGTGTTGAGAGACAGAGAGATTTATGATAACCGAAGACCTAAGGAGACTGTGTTTATAAGAATTCTGTGCTCAGAGGCGGTATAAGAGGACTGCTGTGTAGAGACTTTATATTAACCAGAGATACATAAGAATTCTTGTGTGCTGAAGGCTACACTTTGTGTCAGAAAGCCAATGGCGCAAGTGTTTACTCAAGAGGACTGTGGGGAGACACATAAGGAGACTTTATATTGTGAGATACATAAAGTGCTTATTAATTGACTCACGCAGGAACTTTGTATTAATGAAAGGATACGCGGCAAGAGTACGCAGAATGCCGGCAAACAGCCAGAGAATACGAGGCACAGCCGGCTAAGAAGTACGCAAATTTCTGACCAGGAATACATAAGGAAGTTGTCGGCAGAGAGGCCGATAACGGAGGAAGACTGCATAAGAGGACATCAGCAGAGGAAGTTCACATAAAGTCGACAGTGGCAGAGGTACATGAGAGTTTCAGGGGATACATGCCGAAAGTGCGTACATGAGGGCCCAGAGACGCCAAGAGACTTTATGTGTGAGGAACACTGGGGTATACCAGTAACCGAAGGTATGACAGCCAGAATGACGGGCTTTGTATAATGAGAGACTACACTCAAAATTTATTGACAAACAGGAGACTTTATAAACCAGCAGAGATACGCAGAGGTGATATTATCTGAGAGATACAAAGGAACGGTGTGTAAGAAATTACGCAAGAGGGCTTTGTGTGAGAAGGCCACATAGAGACTTTGTCAACCGAGAGACACACTCAATTTTGTGTTAGCCAAGAAGATTACGCCAGAGGCCATAGATGCGGTAACAAGGAAGTGACTACGCAGAGACTATATTGGCGAGATACATAGATGCGGTAGTAATGAGAGGGACTCAGAGGCACATGAAGGGCTGACCGGCAGAGGACAGATAAAGGACATTGATGAGGACTACGTAAGGAACGACAATTAGCCGAGAGGACGCGAGGACTTTGACAGAGATACGCCAAAGTCTGTGTAAGAAGGATGCGCAGGAACGACGATATTGCGCAGGAACGTGACCAGCGAAGTTACATGAGAACAGCCGAAGGCCATAAAGAACGGTATGAGGATGCATAAGAGGTTTGTGTAATGAGACGCAAAGAGGACTGTTGATGGTCGCGTGTGTGAAAGTTTGCTGTCAGACATGGTGCGGTATGAAATTGACTGCATAAGGACTGTGACAACCGAGATGAAGTCTTGTGTGAGAGACCTACATAAGAGAACTTTGTCTGAGAGGCCGCATAAGGAAGATTCATAAAGAGACACCGTGTGGCGGAAGATTGCATAAGAGGACTTTGATGTGAAGAGAATACATAAAAGAGACTGATATTGAAGTACATAAGGAAGACTGTGTAAGGATACGCCAGAGATTCTTATTGTATGAAAGTCTTGTTAACAGAGACACAAAGAATGCTGACAGTATAACAAAGAGGTACGCAGAGACTGAAAGAGAGACCGCATAAAGAGGACTTTGGTAGCTGAGAGAGGACACAAAGAGGAACTTTGACAACAGAGAGACTGCATAAAGACAAATACGCAGGAATTTTATTGACATGAGAAGACTACATAAAAATTTATATTGACAGAGATACATAAGGGCTTTGTGTCAAGAAGTTCATAAAGGCGTATTATAGAGAGAATACAGGAACTGATAATGAGGGCACACTCAAGAACATTGATGAAGAGGCTGCATAAGAGAACGATATGTGAGACAGTCGCAACGAAATTACATAGAGGACTGTGACAGAGGGAGCATAAAATTTGATGACCAGAAGAGACGGATACTGTGCTCGAAAGGAGAACTGAAAGTACGCCAAGAATTCTTATTGAGGGGATACATAAAGACGATAACAGAGGATACATAAGAGGCTGATGTACCAACGGTACGCGAGGAGACTGATGACAGTATTAACAACGAGACAGACGACCGACAATGAGGTACATAAAGGAACTGTGTGAAGACTACATAAAGGGCTGTAGTATAAAGAGGAACTTATTGACGGCGAAAGTACATAAGGTCTGTGAGAGATAAGGGACTGTGTGAGAGACCGGAGATTTGTGTAGAGATACATGAGAGGCGATGATGTGAAGACGACGAAGGCCGCTCAAGGACTGTGAGGGGATACGCAAAGTCGCGATACGTGAGGAGTGGGCTCACGCATCAGAGGACTGTGTCCAATGAGGAGATACATAAAGGACACAGCCAGTAAACAGAGGATACCAAAATTCTTTGTCAGCCAGGCAGATACATGAGGACTGGCAGAGGCCTGAGGCAGCAGTGGGGTGTGAAGGACATATAAAGAGGACTGTGTGCAGAGATGCTGAAGGCCAGGAACTGGTAAGAGGCGACGGTAATGAAGGCAAAGAGATACATAGTGCGTGTGAGGATGAGAGACTGTGTGTGAAGTGGAAGTGCTGATATTCAGAGGTGATGCATGAGGAGACTTGTGACCCGGGGGCCATGAAAAGGCAAAAGTGCTGATATGATACGCTGGAGATGCTGTGCTGAAAAATTGACTCACATAAGAGGACTTGTGTGTGAGGGTGCGACGGTAAAGTACATGAGGAGACTGTGAGGAGACCACATAAGAATGCCGTGTGAAGGCATAAGGACATTGATAATGAGAGAGACATAAAGGGCTTTGAAACCAGCGAAGACCTCAGAGACTTTTATTATTGGCGAGAGACCGCAAAGAAGAAGAACTACATGAAGGCCTGCTGACCAGGTGACCACCGGGAGACATGAAATACGTTATGTGGGGATACGCAGAATTCTGTCAGAGAGACGCTGTGTTCAACAGAGACACGCTCAAGTGCGATAACAATTGACTACATAAGGAACTATGTGTGAGGATACATAGACTTTATGTTGTGGGGAGACCACTCAGGTCAGTAATGAGTGAGGAGACACCAGGGGACTGTGGCTCAGGAGACTCTGTGTCTCGAGACAGAGAGGCTGTGACAGTAAGGAGACATAAAATTCTGATAACCAGAGAGCGATACACTCAGGGCTGTGTTCAATAGCAAGAACATTGACAACAGAGATACATAAAGAGACTATGTGAGGATACATAAGAGAGATACGAGAGATTTATGTGTGAGAGAGATACGCTCAAGAATGCAGTAATAAAAGAGCCGATACATAAGGAACTGTAAGCAGAGACTACATAAGAGGGCTTTATATTCAGCAAAGAAATTTATAAGAGACCTACTATTAGCCAGCTAAGAATGACAAGAGTGATACGCAGGAACTTTCAGTGGTAACCAGAAGAGAATACGCAGAACTGTGTCAGAAAGTGTGGCAGAGACATAAAGTGCGGTAACAATGAAGAGCTACATAAAAAAGGAACGGTGTGTAAGGAGACACATAGCAGCTAAAGAAGTGCAGAGACTGACCGAGAGACATAAAGACTGACCGATAACGAAACTCAGGTATACCAATTGTTCGCAAAGGAGACTTTATCAACGAAGTACACTCAAGAATGCCGACCAGTAAGTGCGCAAAGAGGGCTTTGTGTGTAGAGAAGACTTCGCAGAGGGCATGTGGTAGATAAGAACTTGTGCCAGTATGAAAACTACATAAGAGAGACTGTATAACGAGATACATAAGGGGCTTTGAAAATTTATATGGGCAACAGAGAAAACCCTCAAAGACGTGACAACAAGTACATAAGAGGCTGTGTGCCAGAGACTACATAAGGCTGTGAAGCACAAAATTGTGTAAAGAGACAAGAACTGTGTGTATGAACATGTGAGACACATAAGAGATGCTGTCAGTACATAAAGAGAGGCTTTGTGTCTCAAGACACAAGAGATGCAATGAGGGCTGTGAAGACACGCTCAAAGAATCTGTGTAAGAGAGAGACTCATGAGACTTTTGTGTCAGAGAGGACGCAAGGACTGTGACCAACGAAGTTTATGAGGACATGATGTGAGAAGACTTCACATAGCTGATGACGAGGAGGCTACATAAGGGGATGCATAAAGAGGTTTTGATAGCTGAGAGAATACATAGGGGCCGGGAATGCAGCAGGGCCAGATGCCCGACAGTAACAGAGAGATTTATAGACGACAGCTGAAGGTACATAAGAGGACTTTGTGTGAGAGACGCAAGAGACTGTGAAGACTACATAGCCAGCCAATTTCTTCAGAGACTACATAAGGGACGTGCCAGAGAGGATTACACTCAAAATGCTGTGAAATTACATAAAGAGGACTTTATGTATGAAAGAGGACTACATAAGGAACTTGACATAAGGATGCAGGAACTTTGATGGCTGGCGAACTGATGTCAGAGGACATAAGAGGGCTGTGCGGCAGAGATTGCAGAATGCCAGTAATGAGACCGAGACTTATTTGACAACTGAGAGGATACATAAGGAGATTTTATTATTGAGAGATTACATAAGGAATTGCGGCGAGAGACCCATAAGGGTGTAAGAGAGACACGCAGAATTCTTATTGACAGAGAGACTGCAGAACTTTATTATTAACAAGAGAGATACATAAAAAGACTTTGTGTATACATAAGAGACTGTGTAGAGATACATAAAGAGAACAGACACATAAGAGAGGCTTTGTGTAAAGAGGCACATAAGAGATTTATTAATGCATAAAGGGACTTTGATGACAGAGATACTGATATTCGGCAAAGTACGCCAGAGATACTGTGTGAGGGCCACATAAAAAAGAGTTTGGTATGGCTTTGAACTTTGGGACGCTACATTCGTCAATGAAAAGAGGATGCATCAGGACTTTGATGTTAATAAGGACATAAGGAAGCTGATGATATTAAAGAGGACTACACTCAAGAGGACTGTATTGATAATGAGAATACATAAGGGAACTTTGTGTAACAAAGAGAATACATAAAAAAAAAGAGGATTTATTAAAAGAGATACATAAGGGCTGTGGCTCAACAAAGAAGAGAGCGCAAGTGCCCGGCAGTAGAGAGAGACACATAAGAGAACTTTGGTAACGAAGTTACACTGCATAGAGAAGTACGCAGAGACTTTATTATTCGCTGAAAGGCTATAAGAGATGCGAAGGCCGAGAGATTTTATTAACCAGAGAAGATGTCCTTCCGGAAATGACCACATAAAGAGAACTGATATGAAGAGAAGACACATAAGAGGGCAATTCGAAGGGCAGAGAAGTACGCAAGGGAACTGACGTGTATTACACTCGAAAGAACAGAGACTTTATTATTCAGAGATACAAAAGAGAACTTTATTAATGAGAACTGTGTAATGAAATTTCAAGAGGAGACGAGGCTCAGGGCTATTAGAGACCGCTTTATTGATATGTAACGAGACTACGGGGCTTTGTGTGAAAGAGGCATACATAAGAGAACTGATAAATACATAAGAAGACTGTTAACCGAGAAGACATAAGGAACTGTGTAACGAGATAAGAGACAGAGGGCTACACAGAATTTATTGACTCAAATGAGGAACTGTGACAAAGAAGGAGTACATCAAGAGAACATTATTCAGCCAGAGAGACATAAGAGAGACTGTGAGATACATAAGACTTGTGTAAAAAAGAGACGCAAGGGCTTTATTGTGTGAGGAGATACATAAGGAACTGTGGTATAAGAAGACAGTAGTAATGACAATAACATGCACATAAGAAGGCACCAGAGAGACTTTGTCTCAGAGAAAACTACATAAGACTTGTTAGAAGTTCACGCGCAAAAAAGAGGACTGTGTGTAACTGAGATACGCAGGAGACTGTGACAATAACAAAAGTACATAAGAGACTTTGTGTGTACGCAGACTTTGTGTGTAAGAGGCAAAGAAGATGCACTCAGGAGCACGATGACAATGAGGCGCTCAGAGCACCGGCGGTAAAGAGATTACATAAGAAGGAGCACTGTGTGAAACCAGGGCTTTGACAATAGCAGAGAGACACTGAAGTAAGAGAGATACGCCAGAGGGTGACAACAGAGATTACATAAGGAGCTTTGTGTGTAAGAGATACAGAGGACAGTAACAGAGAACTGCGACTGTGTCAGCCAGAGACCACATAAGAACTGACGATGTAAGAGACCATAAGGGAGACTGTGTGTAAGAAACCTACACTCAAAGAAACGAGCAGTATTGAGGACTGTGATGTGGCAGGATAGGGAACTGAAGTGATATGAGATCACATAACTGATAATGAGAGGGCTACATAGAGGGCTTTATTGTAAGAGAGATACATAGAGACTGTTGTGTTCTTCAACGAGATACATAAGGAGACATTGATAATGAGAGGGCTACACTTGACAGTAACAAAGAGTACATAAGGGACTGATGATAATGAAGGAAGACTACATAAGGACTGTCATGCGCAAGGGCACTGTTGTGTGGAAGTACGTGAAAAGAACGATATTGTATTGTAGTAAAAGAGACAACCATAGAACACTATTCAGGCGGGGGCTTTGTTTTTCGGCTTCAGGCTTCAATAGAAACAGACATTTTTACATTTCAAGAACTGCGCGAATCGCTCAGTTTATCGTCACTGTGATGCCCAGGTGAAACAACTGAAGAGAAGGAAGAGAGAAGCCCCGAGGTGGTATCAGCCGACGAAGGTGACCATCTCGGGCTGACCCATGATTTGCTCGACCGCTCGACATCGCCAATAGCCAATGATTTTGGTAATATTTTTAAGAAATGAGAGATTTGTGACATCAGCCATTTCAGACTTTTCCTTTTGCTGACCTTTCATTTATTTCGCGCGCCGGCTGCCGTCTTCCGCTGGCACCCAGCAACTATGGTCAGGCACAACGGCGACACGACGCTGAGGTACTGTTTGATTTAGTCGTGTATTGACTGATGATGTTATTGACGTACGGTGTGTGAACATGTGAGGTGCATAATGGCGAGTTACGGACGGCGGCGGTGGTGGCGGTGTTGTCTTTTGGCCTTTGTGTGAAGATGCGACCACCGAGAATGATGCTTATTGTGCAGCTGTCTCCGGGAACACCGGCAGGCAGGCTGGGCGCAAACGCTGCCATGCGCTGAGCTGATGCTGTCTGAAGATACCAAGCATGGCGGCTAGCGGCACCGGCGCGGTATCAACGCCTAGGTCGGCGCTTCCTGCCGCGGTAGAAGGGTACAGATATGCATATTTGGATATCGGTCGATTATTGGACATTCGGCGATTGAACCATTACTAATAATGCCTCCTGGCCAGCCAATGTTACCACACCATTAATCCCACGCTTATGTGGTGAGACGAAGCGCTGACGGTCGCTTACGTCACTCAGCGGCATCGGCTCGTTTCCTTCCCGTTTCTTCCTCCCGCCTGCAATTTAGCTAAACTTAACACAAATCGACTGATGCCTTGCTGTTAGCGGGAGGTAGCGGCGTCATCGTTTGCCGGGAACAATCGACACCGGATAATGACCGAGCTCTAGGAAGGTCATTCCGCGTACTGCCACCGGTCTTTATCACCCATACCCGAGAGGTAACTTGAGTCAGCTCCAGCCAGCCAGAGGCTGACACAACTGCCTACCGCCCGATCTGGCAGGACTCCGGATTTTGAGCACCGGTGGTCAACGGTATTTAATGGAGCGACCGAGGATAAAATCAAGGCAAAAGCACTCAGTAATCGTTAGCGCCTTCGACAGCGGCTGGAACCTTCGCTTCACCCCGTGATCCACTGCAAGTGACCCCCATCAGCCATTCAAGCTGAAAGTCATCAGCAAGAAACCCCTCGACACAAGACGGCTTTACACCCACCCATGAAGGTGGGGGGCAACATCCAGATAACTTTTAAAGCTTTAAACTTTGAACCCATAAAGCTGTACCTGGCCTGGCTCGGTGATCGGTAACGTCTGTTTATGTGTCTGTCGTTGCACAACATAGCCGGGATAACCAGCGATACATTATGCGTGCTGGGTTGTTCTATCACATATCTATCTATCGTAAAATACGTGTGACCTCTTAATGTTTTTTGGGGTCACAGAGTCGGAGTGCCCTGGAACAGGACAGGACTGGTTAGATATGAGTGACTGCCGTGAGCGATCACTTTCAGGTAGACAGAGATTACTTGGGAACATTGGTGAGTAAGTTACGGTGGCCGGGAGGTGTTGTTTGGGGTATAATACACACACACACACACACACACACACACACCAGAGATGTGGCTGCTTGTCCCTGAACGCTTGCGTCTTCCCCTCTCTTTCTTCACCTCCTCCCCCTCTCCTCTTACCCCTCTTCCTCCCTCCTTTTCCCCCCCCTTCTCTCCTTCTCCTCTCCCTCCCTTTCTCCCCTCTTCCTCCTCCTCCCCTCCCTCCTCTTCTCCTTCTTCCTCCCCTTCGCCGAACGAATGCCAGTGCTGGCAGTGACAGAGATTAGAGGGTGTAGCGCTAACAACAACATTATCCCAGAGCCATTCCTCTTTATTACCTGTCACCTGACGCCGCCAAAAATCACAACACCGTAAATGAACGTAAAATATTTTGCGATATTTTTCTTTGTGCGTGGTAGTAGTGATGCGTGTGCGTGTGCGTGTGTGCGCTGCCCATATGTGTGTGCGCGATATGTGACAATCCCGCGTGTGTGTGTGCGTGCGTGCGTATTGATGATGATATCAGCCAATCTGATGTGTGTGTGTGTGTGTGTGTGTGTTATAAATTACTTCCTCCCCCTGTCGTTATAATCTGTTCTAGAGAATTAGCAGTCATTACCCGTATAGTAATCCGTGAGTAGTGTTGACCAAATATATATAACCTGTGAAGCTCTAACAGTGTCAGGGTGAAGTACCACCCAAGCTAATATAGTTTATTCAGCGCCACTCTCTGTTTACAGGTGAGACAGAGCAAGACCCACAGTCCTCACCCAGGTCATTGGTGTTGAATGTTATATTGACACGCTTATAACTGGTCAAGTTATAACTCACCTTAGTGTACCATCTTAGTTGTGTTGTTTTAGGATGATGGACCATATAGCAATACGTAACTG
>NW_024731298.1:0-16759 GCF_018991925.1 Homarus americanus | reverse complement strand
AAAGTTGAGTGATAAACAACTTCTGAAAATACAGAAAACGGGAAATTTGTATCATAAAATGGGAAATATCCACTTTCCGGAAAGTTGTTAGCTAACCAAATTTGCCGCCGGAAAATAGATTATCATAGAAAACGTAAAAATTTGTATCATAAAAATAATATCTCACTTTCGAAAGTTGGTTAGATAACCAAATTTGCTGAAATAGACATCATAGAAAACGGGAAATTTGTATCATAAAAATGTGGGAAACATCTACTTTCCGCGAAAGTTATTAGATAAACAACTTCCCCTGAAAATAGATTATCATAAAACGGAAATTTTGGTATCATAAAAATAAATATCTACTTTCCGCGAAAGTTGTACAGATAAAATTTTCCCCGAAAATAGATTATCATGGAAAACGGGTAATTTGTATCATAAAAAATGGGAATATCTACTTCCGGGAAAGCTACAGATAAATCCAAATTTGCCAAAATAGATTATCAGAAAACGGGAAATTTTTATCATAAAAAATGGGAAATATCTACTTTCCGCGAAAGTTGGTTAGATAAAACAACTTTCCCGGAAACAGATTATCATAGAAAACGAAATTTGTATCATAAAAAAAATGGGGAAATATCTACTTTCCGGGAAAGTTCAAAAGAGTCTACTTTCCCGAAAAGTAGATAGATTTTCACTTTTCGGAAAGTAGATTATCGATTTTTTCGGGGAATAGATTAAATTTTGGGGAAGACATCAATTTTGTGAAGTAGATTATCGCGGAAACGGGAAATTTGTATCACAAAAATGGGAAATATCTACTTTCCGGGAAAGTTGAGTTAGATAACCAAATTTTTCAGTGTCAGATTATCATAGAAAACGGGAAATTTGTATCATAAAAATGGGAAATATCTACTTTCCGGGAAAGTTGGTTAGATAAATAAATTCCATGAAAATAGATTATCATAGAAAACGGAAATCGAAATCATAAAAAATGGGAAATATCTACTCTTCCATGAAAGTTGGAAATAGATAAACAACTTTCTGAAAAAATAGATTTATCACAGAAATGGAAATTTTGGTATCATAAAAGTTGAAATATCTACTTTCCGGGAAAGTTAAGAGTCTACTTTCCTCGAAAAGTAGATAGATTTCTACTTTCAGAAAGCAGATTATCGATTTTCAGAATAGATTTCGAATTTTGGGGGAAATATTACCTAATTTTTATGAAGTAGATTTACTCATAGAAAACGGGAAATTTGTATCACAAAATGGGAAACATTCACTTCCGTAGAAAGTTAATAGATAACCAAATCTCCGAAAATAGATTATCACAGAAAACGGGAAATTTGTATCATGCAAAATGGGAAATATCTACTTTCCGAAAGTTAGATAACCAAATTCTGCTGAAAATAGATTAATGCGAGAAAACGAAATTTGTATCATAAAAATGGAATATCTACTTCCGGGCGAAAGTTGGATAGATAAACAACTTCCGAAAATAGATTATCATAGAAAACGGGAAATTTGTATCATAAAAATGGTATCTACTTTCCGAAAGTTGGATAGATAACCAAATTTGCCGAAAATAGATTATCATAGAAAACGGGAAATTTGCATCATAAAAATGGGAAATATCTACTTTCTCCGAAAGTTGATAGATAACCAAATTTGCCAGCATGATTACCAGAAAACGTAAAATTGTATCATAAAAGATGGGAAATATTCATTTCATGAAAAGTTGAAATAGATAAACAACTCTTCCCGAAAATAGATTACCAGAAAACGGAAATTTGTATCATAAAAGTTTTAAACATCTACTTCCGAAAGTTGAGTTTGATAAATCCGGGCATCTGCTGCATTAGATTATCATAAAACGCAAACAAATGGCAAAATGGGAAATATCTACTTTCCGCGAAAGTTATGATAAACAACTTTCCCGAAAATAGATTATTATCATAGAAAACGGGAAATTTGTATCATAAAAAATGGGGAAATATCTACTTTCCAAGCGAAAGTTGGTTAGATAAAACAACTTCCGAAAATAGATTATCATGGAAAAAATTCGGGTAATTTTACTCATAAAAATGGAAATATCTACTTTCCGAAAGTTAAATAGATAACCAACTTGCCGAAAATAGATTGTCAGAAAAACGGGAAATTTGTATCATAAAAAATGGGAAATATCTACTTTCAAGAAAGTTGAATAGATAAACAACTTTCCCGAAAATAGATTATCATAGAAAAAACGGAAATTTGTATCATAAAAATGGGAAATATCTACTTTCCGGAAATTGTTATCTACTCTGAAAAGTAGATAGATTTTCTACTTTTCGGGAAAAAGTAGATTATCGATTTTCGGGGAATAGATTGATTTTTGGGGAAATATTACCCAATTTGCGAAGCAGATTATCACAGAAAAACGGGAAATTTGCATCACAAAAATGGAAATATCTACTTTCCGCGAAAGTTGAAAGTAGATAACCAAAATTTTCCGAAAAATAGATTATCATAGAAAACGGGAAATTTGTATCATAAAATGGGAAATATCTACTTTCCGCGAAAGTTGGTTAGATAACCAAATTTCCGGAAAATAGATTAATACAGAAAACGGGAAATTTATCATAAAAAATGGGAAATATCTACTTTCCGCGAAAGTTGAGTTAGATAAATGCAACTTTCCCCGGTAGATTATCATAGAAAAACGGGAAATTTGTATCACAAAAAATGGGAAATATCTACTTTCCGGGAAAGGATAGATAACCAAATTTGCCGAAAATAGATTATCATAGAAAACGGGAAATTTGTATCACAAAAAATGGAAATATCCACTTTCCGCGAAAGTTGTTAGGATAAACAACTTTCCCGAAAATAGATTATCATAGAAAACGGGAAATTTGTATCATAAAATGGGAAGAATCTCTTCCGAAACATACTACCTAAAAGAGATTTTCACTTTTCGGGAAAGTAGATTATCGATTTTTCGGGAATACAAATTTGGGGAAATATTACCCAATTTGCGAAGCAGATTATCAAGAGAAACGGAAATTTGTATCACAAAAAATGGGAAATATCTACTTCCAGAAAGTTGGTTAGATAAACCAAATTTTCCAAAATAGATTATCATAGAAACGGGAAATTGTATCGAAAAATGGAAACATCTACTTTCCGGGAAAGTTGAGTTAGATAAACCAAATTCTGCTTTAAAATAGATTATCATAGAAAACGGGAAATTTCAACATGTGTAAAATATCTACTTTCCGCGAAAGTTGAGTTAGATAAACAATCTTTCCCGAAAATAGATTTATCATAGAAAAACGGGAAATTGTATCATAAAAATGGGAAATATCTACTTTCCGAAAGTTGGTTAGAAAAACAATATTTGAAAATAGATTATCAGAGCAAAATTTGCATTATAAAAATGGGAAATATCTACTTTCCGGAAAGTTGGATATCTACTTTCCCGAAAAGTAGATATTTTCTACTTTCGGAAAAGCAGATTATCGATTTTCGGGGAATAGATTTGAATTTTGGGGGAAGACACTTAATTTTATGCGAAGCAGATTATCACAGAAAACGGAAATTTGTATCACAAAAATGGGAAATATCTACTTTCCGGAAAGAGTTAGAAAACCAAATTTTTCCGAAAATAGATTATCATAGAAAACGGAAATTTATCATAAAAATGAAATATCTACTTTCCACGAAAGTTGGTTAGATAACAAATTTACCGAAAATAGATTATCATAGAAAACGGAAATTTGTATCACAAAAAAATGGGAAATATCTACTTTCCGGAAAGTTGATAGATAAACAACTTCCCGAAAATAGATTATCATAAAAACGGGAAATTTGTATCATAAAAAATGGGAAATATCTACTTTCCAGGAAAGTTAATTAGATAAACAACTTTCCAAAAATAGATTATCACAGAAAACGGAAAATTGTATCATAAAAATGGAAATATCTACTTCCGAAAGTTATTCATTTCCCGAAAAGTAGATAGATTTTCACTTTTCGAAGTAGATTATCGATTTTCTGGGGAATAGATTGAATTTTGGGAAATATTACCAATTCTATAAGTAGATTATCACAGAAAACGAAATTTGTATCACAAAAATGGAAATATCTACTTTCCAGAAAGTTGAAAGATAAACCAAATTTCTTCTGAAAATAGATTATCATAGAAAACGGGAAATTTGTATCATAAAAATGGGAAATATCTACTTTCCGGAAAGTTGTTAGATAACCAAATTTGCCGAAAATAGATTATCATAGAAACGGAAAATTTGTATCATAAAAATGGGAATATCACTTCTCCAAAGTTGGAAAACAACTCCCAAAAAATAAGAAACGTTTATCAAAAAAAATATTTTCGGGAAAGTTATTAGATAAACCAAATTTGAAAATAGATTATCGCAGAAAACGGGAAATTTGTATCATAAAATGGGAAATATCTACTTTCCGCGAAAGTTGAAGTTAGATAAACAACTTTCCGAAAATAGATTATCATAGAAAACGGGAAATTTGTATCATAAAATGGGAAATATCTACTTTCCGGAAAGTTGGTTATTCACTTCCCGAAAAGTAGATAGATTTCTACTTTTCGAAAAAGTAGATTATCGATTTTCGGAATAGATTGAATTTTGGGGGAAATATTACCTAATTTTGCGAAGCAGATTATCATAGGAAAAAGGGAAATTTGTATCACAAAATGGAAATATCTACTTTCCGGAAAGTTGGTTAGATAACCAAATTTTCCGAAAATAGATTATCATAGAAAACGGGAAATTTGTATCTAAAAAATAAATATCTACTTCGGGAAAGTTAGTTAGATAACCAAATTTGCCGAAAATAGATTATCATAGAAAACGGAAATTTGTATCATAAAAAATGGGAAATATCTACTTTCCGCGAAAGTTTTAGATAAACAACTTTCCCGGAAATAGATTATCATAGAAAACGGAAATTTGTATCATAAAAATGGGAAATATCTACTTTCCGGGAAAGTTATCTACCGAAAAATAAATACTCAAATAGATATCGATTTTCGGGGAAAATATTCAATTTTGGGAAATAACCAACTTTCAAAAGATATCATAGAAAACGAAATTTGTATCAAAAAAGGAAATACTACTTTCCGAAAGTTGGTTAGATAAACCAAATCTTTCCGAAAATAGATTATCATAGAAAACGGAAATTTGTATCATAAAAAATGGGAAATATCTACTTTCCGGGAAAGTTATAGATAACCAAATTTGCCGAAAATAGATTATCATAGAAAAACGGAAATTTGATCATAAAAAATGGGAAATATCTACTTTCCGGGAAAGTTGAGTTAGATAAAACAACTTTCCCGAAAATAGATTATCAATAGAAAACGGAAATTTGTATCATAAAAAAAATGGGAAAATATCTACTTTCCGGGAAAGTTGGTTATTAATTTCGAAAAGTAGATAGATTTTCTACTTTCGAAAAATAGATTATCGATTTTTCGGGGAATATTTTCAATTCTGGAAATATTACCCAATTTTGAGAAGTAGATTATCATAGAAAACGGAAATTTGTATCACAAAAAATGGGAAATATCTACTTTCCGGGAAAGCGATAGATAACCAAATTTTCCGAAAATAGATTATCATAGAAAACGGAAATTTGTATCAAAAAAATGGGAAATATCTACTTTCCGGGAAAGTTGATTAGATAACCAAATTTGCCGAAAATAGATTATCATAGAAAACGGAATGTATCATAAAAAATGGGGAAATATCTACTTTCCGGGAAAGTTGGTTAGATAAACAAATTTTCTCCGAAAATAGATTATCATAGAAAACGGGAAATTTGTATCATAAGAAATGGAAATATCTACTTTCCGGGAAAGTTGAGTTAGATAACCAAATTTTTCCGAAAATAGATTATCATAGAAAACGGGAAATTTGTATCATAAAAATGGGGAAATATCTACTTTCCGGAAAGTTGTTAGATAACCAAATTTGCTTCGAAAATAGATTATCATAGAAAACGGGAAATTTGTATCACAAAAAATGGGAAATATCTACTCTTCCGCGAAAGTTGAGTTAGATAAAAACAAATTTCCCGAAAAATACTGACAGAAAACGGGAAATTTGTATCATAAAAATGGGAAATATCTACTTTCCGGAAAGTTATTAGATAACCAAATTTGCCGAAAATAGATTATCATAGAAAACGGAAATTTGTATCATAAAAATGGGAAATATCTACTTTCCGCGAAAGTTGGTTAGATAAACAACTTTCCCGAAAATAGATTATCATAGAAAACGGAAATTTGTATCATAAAAATGGGAAATATCTACTTTCCGGAAAGTTATTAGATAACCAAATTCTGCCAAAATAGATTATCATAGAAAACGGAAATTTGTATCATAAAATGGGAAATATCTACTTTCCGAAAGTTAGTTAGATAAACAACTTTCCCGAAAAGATTATCATAGAAAACGGAAATTTGTATCATAAAAATGGGAAATATCTACTTTCCGAAAGTTGGTTAGATAACCAAATCTCAGGAAAATAGATTATCATAGAAAACGGGAAATTTGTATCATAAAATGGGAAATATCTACTTCCGCGAAAGTTGGTTAGATAAAACAACATTCCCGAAAATAGATTATCATAGAAAACGAAATTTGTATCATAAAAATGGGAAATATCTACTTTCCGAAAGTTGAAGTTAGATAACCAAATTTGCTGGAAAATAGATTATCATAGAAAACGAAATTTGTATCATAAAAATGGAAATATCTACTTCATGAAAGTTGAAATAGATAAACAACTTTCCCGAAAATAGATTATCATAGAAAACGTGAAATTTGTATCATAAAAAATGGGAAATATCTACTTTCCGAAAGTTGGTTATCTACTTTCCAAAGTAGATAGATTTTTACTTTCGGAAAGTAGATTATCGATTTTCAGAATAGATTTTGAATTTGGGGAAGACACAATTTTTGAAAGTAGATTATCATAGAAAACGGAAATTATCACAAAAAATGGGAAATATCTACTTTCCGGGAAAGAGTTAGATAACCAAATTTTCCGAAAAATATCATAGAACGGAAATTTGTATCATAAAAATGGGAAAATATCTACTTTCCGGGAAAGTTGGTTAGATAAACTCCCTTGCCGAAAATAGATTATCATAGAAAACGGGAAATTTGTATCATAAAAAAGGGAAATACTTCTCAAGTGAAAGAGTTATATAAACAACTTTCCCGAAAATAGATTATCATAGAAAACGGAAATTTGTATCATAAAAAATGGAAATATCTACTTTCCGAAAGTTGGTTTATTTCTTCCCGAAAAGTAGATAGATTTTCTACCGGGAAAATAGATTATCGATTTTCGGGGAATAGATTTTCGAATTTTGGGGAAATATTACCTAATTTTGCGAAGTAGATTATCATAGAAAACGGAAATTTGTATCACAAAAATGGGAAATATCTACTTTCCGAAAGTTGAGTAGATACAAATTTTCCGAAAATAGATTATCACAGAAAACGGAAATTTGTATCATAAAAAGGGAAATATCTACTTTCCGGAAAGTTAGAGTTAGATAACCATCTTGCCGAAAATAGATTATCATAGAAAACGGAAATTTGTATCATATGGATATCTACTTTCAAAGTTAGTTAGATAAACAACTGAAAATAGACACTATCATAAAAACTGGAAATTTGTATCATAAAATAGAAATATCTACTTTCCGGAAAGTTGTTAGATAAACCAAACTTCAAAAATAGATTATCACAGAAACGGAAATTTGTATCATAAAAAATGGGAAAATATTCTTCCGAAAGTTAGTTAGATAAATCAAATTTTCCGGAAAATAGATTATCATAGAAAAACGGAAAATTTGTATCATAAAAATGGGAAATATCTACTTTCCGGAGTTGAGTTAGATAAACCAAATTTGCCGAAAATAGATTATCATAGAAAACGGAAATTGTATCATAAAAAATGGGAAATATCTACTTTCCACGAAAGTTGAGTTAGATAAACAACTTTCCAAAAATAGATTATCATAGAAACGGGAAATTGTATCATAAAAATGGGAAATATCTACTTTCCACGAAAGTTGTTAGATAAACAACTTCTTCCCGAAAACAGATTAACAGAAAACGAAAATTTGTATCATAAAAAAATGGGAAATATCTACTTTCCGGAAAGTTGGTTACCCACTTCTCCCAAAAGTAGATAGATTTTCTACTTTCGAAAGTAGATTATCGATTTTTTCGGGGAATAGACTTTAATTTGGGGGAAATATACTATTTATGAAGTAGATTATCATAGAAAACGGGAAATTTGTATCAAAAAAAATGGGAAATATCTACTTTCCGAAAGTTAGATAGATAACCAAATTTTTCCGAAAATAGATTATCATAGAAAACGGGAAATTTGTATCAAAAAAATGGGAAATATCTACTTTCCGTGAAAGTTGGTTGAGATAAAGAAATTTGCCGAAAAATAATTATCATAGAAAAAACGGAAATTTGTATCATAAAAAAGGGGAAATATCTACTTTCCGAAAAGTTGAGTTAGATAAACAACTTTCCCGAAAATAGATTATCATAGAAAACGGAAAATTTGTACTATGTGAACGGGAAATATTCCACTATTCCCGGAAAAGTTAGTTATTCACTTTCCCGAAAAGTAGATAGATTTTCACTTTCGAAAGTAGATTATCGATTTTTCGGGGAATAGATTTCGAATTTTGGGGGAAATATTACCTAATTTTGCGAAGTAGATTATCACAGAAACGGAAATTTGCATCAAAAAGGAATATTTCATTTTCCGGGAAGTTAAATAGATAACCAAATTTTCCGAAAATAGATTATCATAGAAAACGGAATTTGCATCATAAAAAAAGGAAATATCTACTTTCCGGAAAGTTGGTTAGATAAACCAATTTGTTGAAAATAGATTATCACAGAAAACGGGAAATTCGTATCATAAAAATGGGAAAATATCTACTTTCCGCGAAAGTTGAAAGTGATAAACAACTTTCCGAAAACAGATTATCATAGAAAAACGAAATTTGTATCATAAAAAATGGAATATCTACTTTCCGAAAAGTTGGTTAATTCACTTTCCCGAAAAAGTGACAGATTTTCACTTTCGGGAAAGTAGATTATCGATTTTTTCGGGGAATGATTGAATTTTTGGGGGAAATATTACCTAATTTTGCTAAGTAGATTATCATAGAACACGGAAACCCTTATCAAAATGGGAAAATATCACTTTCCCGAAAGAAGATAACCAAATTTTCCGAAAATAGATTATCATAGAAACGAAAATTTAGTATCATAAAAAATGGAAATACTCCACTTTGAAAGTTGAGTTAGATAACCAAATTTGCCGAAAATAGATTATCAAGAAAACGGGAAATTTGTATCATAAAAATGGGAAATATCTACTTTCAAGAAAGTTGGTTAGATAAATAACATTCCCGAAAAAATAGATTACCAAGAAACAAAATTTAGTAACACAAAAAATGGGAAATATCTACTTTCCCGGAAAGTTGGTTAGATAAACCAAATCTGCCGAAATAGATATCATAGAAAACGGAACAAATTTGAATCATAAAAATGGGAAACATCTACTTCCTGCAAAAGTTGAGTTAGATAAACAACTCTTCCCTAAAATAGATTATCAGAAAACGGGAAATTTATAATAAAAAAATGGGAAATATCTACTCCTCCGAGCATATCCACTCTCCCGAAAAGTAGATAGATTTTTACCAAGCATACATTATCGATTTCGGGGAATAGATTTTCAATTTTGGGGAAGACACCTAATTTGCAAAGCAGATTATCATAGAAAACGAAATTTGTATCACAAAAATGGGAAATATCTACTTTCCGGGAAAGTTGTTAGATAAACCAAATTTTCCGAAAATAGATTATCATAGAAAACGGAAATTTGTATCATAAAAATGGGGAAATATCTACTTTCCGGAAATATTAGACAACCAACCATTGAAATAGATTACCACAGAAAACGGGAAATTTAGTAACATAAAATGGGAAACATCTACTTTCCAGCAGAAAGTTGTTAGATAAACAACTTCCCGAAAAATAGATTATCATCAAGAAAAACGGAAAATTGTATCACAAAAAAATGGAATATCTACTTTTCCGAAAGTTGTTTACTCTCCCAAAAGCAGACAGATTTTCACTTTCGGAAAATAGATTATCGAATTTTTCAGAATAGATTCTAATTTCAGAAATATACCTACTTTATGAAGTAGATTATCATAGAAAAACGGGAAATTTGTATCACAAAAAATGGGAAATATCTACTTTCCGGGAAAGTTGAGTTAGATACAAATTTTCCGAAATAGATTATCACAGAAAACGGAAATTTGTATCATACATGGGAAATATCTACTTTTCAGAAAAGCTATATAACCAAATTTGACGAAAATACATTATCATAGAAACGGAAATTTGTATCATAAAATGGAAATATCTACTTTCCGCGAAAGTTGGTTAGATAAACAATTTTTCCGAAAAATAGATTATCATAGAAAACTGGAATTTAGCATCAAAATAACGAAATATCTACTTTCCGTAGAATAGAAAACCAAATTTTCCGAAAATACATTATCACAGAAAACGGGAATTTAGCATCATAAGAAATGGAAATATTCACTTTCCGGAAAGTTGGTATAGATAAACCAAATTTTCCGAAAATAGATTAATACAGAAAACAGGAAATTTGTATCATAAAAATGGGGAAATATCTACTTCCGAAAGCAGATTAGATAAATCAAATTTGTCGAAAATAGATTATCACAGAAAACGAAATTTGGTATCATAAAAAATGGGAAATATCTACTTTCCGCGAAAGTTAGAAAGCAAATAAACCTTCCCGAAAATAGATTATCATAGAAAAACGGAAATTTGTATCATAAAAAATGGGGAAATATCTACTTTCCGCGAAAGTTGGATAGATAAACTACTTTCCGGAAAATAGATTATCACAGAAAACGGGAAATTTGTATCATAAAATTGGAAATATCTACTTCCAGAAAGTTGTTATTCATTTCCGAAAAGTAGATAGATTTTCACTCGAAAGTAGATTATCGATTTTTTCGGGGAATAGATTAGTCTTGGGGAAAACATACCATTTATGAAGTAGATATCATAGAAAACAAAATTTGTATCACAAAAAGAAATATCTACTTTCAAAGTTGATAGATAACCAAATTTCCAAAATAGATTATCACAGAAAACGGAAAAATTTGGTATCACAAAAATGGGGAAACATCTACTTTCCGAAAGTTGGTTAGACAAAGCAATTTGCCGAAAACAGATTATCACAGAAAACGGGAAATTTGTATCATAAAAATGAAATATATACTTTTCAAGAAAGTTAGATAAAAACCAACTTTCCCGAAAATAGATTATCATAGAAACGAAATTTGTATCATAAAATGGGAAATATCTATTCCGAAAGTTGAAAAGAAATCACTTTCCCGAAAAGTAGATAGACTTACTTTCGGGGAAAGTAGATTATCGACGGGGTAGATTTCGAATTTTGGGAAATAATACCAATTTTGCGAAGAAGATTATCACAGAAAAACGGAAAATTGTATCACAAAATGGGAAATATCTACTTTCCGAAAGTTGAAAAGATAAATCAAATTTTCCGAAAATAGATTATCATAGAAAACGGGAAATTTTGTATCATAAAAATGGGAAATATCTACTTTCCGGGAAAGTTGGTTAGATAAATCAATTTGCCGAAAATAGATTATCATAGAAAACGGAAAATTTGGTATCACAAAAAAATGGGAAATATCTACTTTCCGCGAAAGTTGAGTTAGATAAAACAACTTTCCGAAAATAGATTATCATAGAAAACGGGAAATTTGTATCATAAAAATGGGAAATATCTACTCTTCCGAAATATTCACTTTCCCCGAAAAGTAGATAGATTTACTTTTCGGGAAAGCAGATTATCGATTTTTCGGGGAATAGATTTCGAATTTTAAAATATTACCCAATTCTTGCTGAAGCAGATATCATAGAAACGGGAAATTTTATCACAAAAAATGGGAAATATCTACTTTCCGGGAAAGTTATTAGATAACCAAATTTTTCCGAAAACAGATTATCATAGAAAACGGAAATTTGTATCATAAAAATGGGAAATATCTACTTCTTCCGAAAGTTGTTAGATAACCAAATTTGCCGGAAATAGATTATCATAGAAAACGGGAAATTTGTATCATAAAAAATGGGAAATATCTACTTTCCGCGAAAGTTGGTTAGATAAACAACTTTCCCGAAATTGATTATCATAGAAAACGGAAAATTTAGAATCATAAAAATAGAAATATCTACTTTCCGAAAGTTGGTTACTTTCCCGAAAAGTAGATAAATTTCTACTTTTCGGAGCAGATTATCGATTTCGGGGGAATAGATATTCGACCTTAGAAATATTACCAACTTTATGAAGTAGATTATCACAGAAAACGGAAATTTGTATCACAAAAAATGGGAAATATCTACTTCCGGAAAGTTGGTTAGATAACCAAATTTTCCGAAACAGATTATCACAGAAAAACGGAAATTTGTACCATGTACTGGAAATATCTACTTTCCGGAAAGTTGAGTTGATAAACTCAAATTTGCCGAAAAATAGATTATCACAGAAAACGGAAATTTGTATCATAAAAAATGGGGAAATATCTACTTTCCGCGAAAGTTGTTAGATAAACAACTTTCCGAAAATAGATTATCACAGAAACGGGAAATTTAACACAAAAAAATGGAAATATCTACTTTCCGAAAGTTGGTTATTTGATTTTCCCAGCAGAGATAGATTTTCACTTTTCGGGGAAAACAGATTATCGATTTTCGGGGAATAGATTTTCGAATTTTGGGGAAATATTACCCAATTTTGCGAAGTAGATTATCATATGAAAACGGGGAAATTGGTATCACAAAAAATGGGGAAAATATCTACTTTCCGGGAAAGTTGAAATAGATAAGCAAATTTTCCGGAAAATAGATTATCATAGAAAACGGGAAATTTTGTATCATAAAAAATGGGAAATATCTACTTTCCGAAAGTTAGCTAGATAAACCAATGGTTAGAAAATATTATTTATAGAAACGGGAAATTTTGAAAATAGCAAAAATGGGGAAATATCTACTTTCCGGGAAAGTTATAGATAACCAAATTTTCCGAAAATAGATTATCATGAAAACGGGAAATTTGCATCATAAGAAATGGGAAAATATCTACTTTCCCCGAGTTGGTTAGATAACCAAATTTTCCGGCAACAGATTATCATAAAAATGAAATTTTTATCATAAAAATGGGGAAATATCTACTTTCCGGTAAAGTTGGTTAGATAACCAAATTTGCCGAAAACAGATTATCATAGAAAACGGAAATTTTATCACAAAAATGGGAAATATCTACTCTTCCAAAAAGGATAAAACGTAACCTTCCCGAAAAATAGATTATTATCATAGGAAAACGGAAAATTTGTATCATAAAAATGGGAAATATCTACTTTCCGGGAAAGTTGTTAAATAAATCCGCCCTGTTTTGAAAAATAGATTATCATAGAAAAACGAAATTTGTATCATAAAAAATGGGGAAATATCTACTCAAGTAGAAATCCTTGTTAGATAAAACAACTTTCCCGAAAATAGATTATCATAGAAAACGGGAAATTTGTATCATAAAAAAATGGGGAAGCCCATTTCGTGAAAGTTGTTAGATAACCAATTTGCTGAAAACAGATTATCATAGAAAACGGGAAATTTGCATCATAAAAAATGGGGAAATATCTACTTTCCGCGAAAGTTGTTAGATAAAACAACTTCTTCCCGAAAAATAGATTATCACAGTGAAAACGGGGAAAATTTGTATCATAAAAAAATGGGAAATATCTACTTTCAAAATATTTGATTTCTTCCGAAAAGTAGACAGATTTTCTACTTTTCGGGAAAATAGATTATCGATTTTCGGGAATAGATTTTTAATTTTTGGGGAAAATAATACCAATTTATGCGAAGTAGATTATCATAGAAAAACGGTATCACAAAAAAATGGAAATATCTACTTCCCGGAAAGTTATTAGATAAGCCTTCCGAAAATAGATTATCATAGAAAACGGAAATTTGTATCATAAAAATGGAAATATCTACTTCCAAAGTTATAGATAAACCAAATTTAAGCCGAAAATACATTACCACAGAAAAACGGAAATTTGTATCATAAAAATGGAAATATCCACTTTCCGGGAAAGTTAGTTAGATAACCAAATTTTCCGAAAATAGATTATCATAGAAAAACGGAAATTTGTATCATAAGAAATGGGAAATCATCTACTTTCCTAGAAAGTTGGTTATAAACCAAAATTTCCTAAAAATAGATTTTCAAGAAAAACGGGAAATTTGTATCATAAAAATGGGAAATATCTACTTTCCAAAGTTAGCTAGATAAAACCAAATTTAAGCCGAAAAATAGATTATCATAGAAAACGAAAATTGTAACATAAAAAAAAATATCACTTTCCCTGAAAGCAATAGATAAACAATTTGCCGAAAATAGATTTCTCAATAGAAAATGAAATTTATATCATAAAAATGCGAAAATATCATAAAAGTTATAGATAAACAACTTTCCCAAAAATAGATTATCATAGAAAACGGAAATTTGTATCATAAAAATGGGAACATTCACTTTCCGAAAGAGTTAGATAACAAATTTTCCAATCCAGATTATCATAGAAAAACGGGAAATTTAGTATCATAAAAAATGGAAATATCTACCTTCCGAAAGTTATCAGATAAACAAATTTGCCTAACAATACATTATCAAGAAAACGGAAAATTGCATCACAAAAATGGGAAATATCTACTTAAGTTAGATAACCAAATTTGCCGAAAATAGATTATCATAGAAAACGAAATTTGAACATAAAAAATGGGAAATATCTACTTTCCGCGAAAGTTGAAAGTTAGATAAAACAACTGAAAACATTATCACAGAAAACGAAATTAGATCATAAAAATGGAAATATCTACTCTTCCGAAAGTTGGAGCAATAAACCAAATTTCCAGAAAACAGATTACCATAGAAAACGAAATTTGTATCATAAAAAAAATGGAAATATCTACTTTCCAAGAAACTTGAATAGATAAACCAACTTTCCCGAAATGGATTATCAGAAAAACGGAAATTTGTATCATAAAAAATGGAAATACCTACTTTCCGAAAGTTAATAGATAAACCAAATTTGCCGAAAAATAGATCATCGAGAAAACGGAAATTTGTATCATGTGCGGAATATCACCTTCCCGAAAGTTGAAAAGACAACCAAATTTGCCGAAAACAGATTATCATAGAAAACGGAAAATTGTATCATAAAAATGGGAAATATCTACTTTCCGCGAAAAGTTGGTTAGATAAATAACATTCCCGAAAAAATAGATTACATACAGAAAACGGAAATTTGTATCATAAAAAATGGAAATATCTACTTCCGAAAGAAAAGATAACCACCCTAAATTATGTCGATTATCATAGAAAACGAAATTTGTATCAAAAAATGGGAAACATCCACTTTCCGAAAGAGTTAGATAAACAACTTTCCCGAAAACAGATTATCACAGAAAACGGAAAATTTATAATAAAAAATGGAACATTCACTTCCGTGAAAGTTAATATTCACTTTCCGAAAAGTAGATAGATTTTCACTTTTCAAAGTAGATTATCGATTTTTCGGGGAATGATTTCGAATTTTGGGGAAATATTACCTAATTTGCAAAGCAGATTATCACAGAAAACGAAATTTGTATCAAAAAATGGGAAATATCTACTTTCCGAAAGTTGAACAGATAACCAAATTTTCCGAAAATAGATTATCATAGAAAACGGAAATTTGTATCACAAAAAATGGGAAAATACTCATTTTCCGAAAGTTGGTTAGATAAACCAAATCTTGCCGAAAATAGATTATCAGAAAAACGGAAATTTAGATTATAAAAAATGGGAAATATCTACTTTCCGGTGAAAGAAAGTTAGATAAACAACTTTCGGTAGTACAGATTATCAGAAACGGAAATTTGTATCATAAAAAATGGGAAATATCTACTTTCCGAAAGTTGGTTATTTGACTTTCCCGAAAGTAGATAGATTTTCACTTTTCGAAAATAGATTATCGATTTTCGGGGAATAGATTTTCGAATCTGGGGGAAATATTACCCATTTTTGCGAAGTAGACATTATAGAAAACGGAAATTTGCATCAAAATGTAGAAAATATCTACTCTTCCGGAAAGTTATTAGATAAGCAAATTTTCCGAAACAGATTATCATAGAAAACGGAAATTTGTATCATAAAAAATGGGAAATATCTACTTCCGGGAAAGCATAGATAACCAAATTTGCCGAAAATACATTATCATAGAAAAACGGAATGAAATATAAAAATGAAAATATCTACTTTCCGCAAAAGTTGGTTAGATAAACAACTTTCCCGGAAAATAGATTATCATAGAAAACTGGAAATTTGTATCATAAAAAAATGGGAAATATCTACTTTCCGGGAAAGTTATTAGATAACCAAATTCTTCCTGAAACACATTTACAGAAAACGTGAAATTTGTACTATGAAGAAATGGGAAATATCTACTTTCCGAAAGTTGGTTAGATAAACCGCCTTTCCGGAAAATAGATTATCATAGAGCAATACGTAACCGGAACGAAGCAATGCTAAG
>NW_024731297.1:0-9852 GCF_018991925.1 Homarus americanus | reverse complement strand
TCTCGTCTGGGGTCGACGCGATGTATCAAAGATAAAAATCACATACTATACAATAAGCTTCTCTCCCTACCAACCTTGACTGCTCCCAAACTCTTCACAGATTCCCATAATATTTGGTTCAGATCTACGGAGGGTTAAAGGTTACAGCATCACAGTCCACTCACCTAGCATTAATGTGTTGCTTACAGATTATAATCTGAGGTTTCTTCCTTAAAATTCTGGAAGTATTTTCGAACTAGTCCTCGGGAAATTAGTAAAAAAAATAATATATATACATATATATATATATATATATATATATATATATATATATATATATATATATATATATATATATATATATATATGTAATATTCAGAAATTTCAGAGTAAGTTCAAATGCCCCGCCATGAGTGATACTGAGCGTTCAAGGTCATCTGAGGGGAGGGAGCGCTGCCTGCTCGTAGCGAGAGATTGCGGAACTAGGCCTATATGATATTAAATGTAATTTACCGAATTAATAATGATGCGATTCATGAAGTTAAGGGACTATTATTGAATTTGAAATTATTATAGATCGTTTAGCAGTCTGAATAATGTTACAGGTGTCCCAAGGAGTTATTAGTTAGGCGGTAAATATATCACGTAGGCCCAAGCTAGCGCCTGGGGGAGACGAGACGCTGGCTAGGGCAGTCCCGGAGAGCATTCACACAGACAAGACGTTCCGCGCGTCCATCAGAAATAGTCACGTGGCCTAGTCACCTGTGCTGCGCTATTGCAGTATAACAAGTAAGTCTCATTCGATCTCAGACAGGGTTAGATAGGGCAGTGATAAAGTAAACTAGAGCTAACAGTGAGTTCATTTCAGGGTTTCCGTCAGAACCCACTTGACTGGAGTTGACCGGAGTTGACCGGAGTTTGACTGCGAGAGATTGACTGCCGTTTGAGACTACCGTTGATGATTGAGGGTGGCGATTGTCGCCATTGGACCGATCAGAGTAGGCCTGTCACTGTTTAGCGGGGTACCAAAGGATCTCTTGAGGGAATCTAGCCGTCTGGGTGCCCAGCTGACGTCGGCTCACAACACATGTCCAGAGCAGCAGAGTGAAACCCTCTTGCTTATGGGAAATGGCTCCTCTCAGCACAGGGTCTGAGGATTGGCTCCACTCTTCCTGCCCATGGACGCACTGGGAGTACACTGGGGCTATCTGAGTATATTAATGGTCACACTGAGACCGTGAGTCTAGGATTCTAGGAGATACCTAGAGGAACATTTTATCTTCCTTATTACGGGTGTAGTTAACACCATTCCTCAGACTGATATTATCTTGACGTGTGTAGTTTAATATTTCTTAAATAATTCTGATAGTAGTGTTTTTTTGAATGTTTGTGCCATTAAGTGGAACCAGAGTGATACTGTGATTTGATTCTTTTAATGCCTCTAATTCTTCATAATTCTGATCTCAGGTATAACCTTGTTCCCCAGAGCAGTGGTTAGGTTAGGTTAGGAAGTGTACACCTGTTGGGGTGCTATAATTTTGTTGAGTGATATTATTTTGTTGAAAGCCCTTAAGGCCTATTCATTGTAGAGTAGTTAATTTCTTATTTTTTAATACCATTTCCTAAGTGACTGATATTATTTTGTGAAAGCCCTTAAGGCCTGTTCATGTGTGCAAACAACATTTCTTAATACTTCAAATTTATTGTTGCCTGTGTTTCTAATAATTTCTATGTCATTTATAACTTTTATTCCCCAGAGTAGTGTTTTAAGTTTAAGTTAAGAGGTGCGCATATTGGTGTACCATTATTTGATTGTGTTTGTAGTGTTGGAGGGAATATAAGTGTCTAAATTTTACAGTGTGTCTCATTCATCCCAGTCACAGACGCTATCCTTCCACGGGTCACGGACAGTTCATTTGTGTAGTAGACTTAAGTGTTCTTGTGCTGGTTCGGGATTTTTCTCAAAGGGGCGCTTCCACTGCCTTTACCATCTATTAAATTTTAATAAACCCCAAGTCAAGGGAGAAATTAAAGTCCAGCAAATTCCGACCGGTTACAAATGGTAGCAGAGCGTAGTTTTTAATGTCGTGACTGATAGTACTGTGGTTGGGATAATGAACGCCATCATGTGTTGGTTAGCAATGGTAGGGATTGAACTCGCACTGATGCTCATCCGTGTGCCCGGACTGAGTTGGTTAGGCTTGACAATAGAGATGTGTATGAGGAGGAAGAGAGACGGCCGCGGGACCTTGGTGCAGCTGAGAGAGGAGTTCGGAGACCTAAAGAGGGATTATCAAGCACAGGTAAACAGGTTCAAGTGGGAGTCTCAGGCACACATTCAACGGTTCAGGGAGGAAACAAGGGGTGAATGTCAGGCACACGTCCAGCAGTCAAGGAAGTGTGAGGTCCAAGTGGGAAATATAGGGGTACGTAAGTAGTTCAGAGAGGTTGATCGAGCCCTCCAGCTGAGAGACAAGACGAAGCCGACCGATTACAGTTTAGGGTGCATGGTAATGAGAAAAGGCAGGTTGTAGGGGGGGAGTTGGAGGAGTTGTGAGTAGGGCAGAGGGGATTGGAGAGATGGTTAGGTCAGAGATGTGCGTTGAGTAGTGGTTGCTGTCATGAGCGGGATTGAGTTGCTGTCATGAGCGGGATTGAGAGTACGGTTGTAATGTCCAGGGCCTCACTAAGATGGACTGGTACATTGTCAGAGGGTTGGTCTGCCGGCATGAGGTTCGGAGACGTGGACTGAGTATTGTTTTGACACTGGTTCCTCTTAGCTCAAGGGCCAGGCAAAAGGAGAGCATGTTGGAGATGGACTGAGTATTTTTTTGACACTGGTTCCTCTTAGTTCAAGGGCCAGGCAAAAGGAGAGCATGCTTGTTTTGGACTGTGTATTTTTTGACACTGGTTCCTCTTAGTTCAAGGGCCAGGCAAAAGGAGAGCATGCTTGTTTTGGACTGTGTATTTTTTTGACACTGGTTCCTCTTTGTTCAAGGGCCAGGCCAAAGGAGAGCATGTTTGTTTTGGGCTGGTATTAATTTTGACATTGGTTCTCTAGTTAAGGGCCAGGCAAAAGGGGAGCGTGATGTTCTGGTTGGATTGAGTTGGGCTAGGAAGAAATGGAGTTGCTAGCTGCGAGTGGAATAGTACAGAGTTGAAGGTGGGTTCTAAGTTGTTCTCTCAGCACATGAGGGCAGTGCTGTTTTTTTTTAGGGGGGTCGAGTGTTAGCGGGAGAGAAAAGGAGAGAAGAGAAGACAAATGCTGCGTTTAGCACGTTGAAGGGGTGAGGTGCAGTCCTTAGAACAAAATTTTAGGGGGGTCGTATGCATGTTTTCTCAGCACATGAGGACAGTGCTGTCTTTTTTTAGGGGGGTCGATTGTAATATTCAGAAATTTCAGAGTAATTTCAAATGCCCCGCCATGAGTGATACTGAGCGTTCAAGGTCATCTGAGGGGAGGGAGCGCTGCCTGCTCGTAGCGAGAGACTGCGGAACTAGGCCTATATGATATTGAATGTGATTTACCGAATTAATAATGATGCGATTCATGAAGTTAAGGGACTATTATTGAATTTGAAATTATTATAGATCGTTTAGCAGTCTGAATAATGTTACGGGTGTCCCAAGGAGTTATTAGTTGGGCGGTAAATATATCACGTAGGCCCAAGCTAGCGCCTTGGGGAGACGCGATGCTGGCTAGGCCAGTTCCGGAGAGCATTCACACAGACAAGACGTTCCGCGCGTCCATCAGAAATAGTCACGTGGCCTAGTCACCTGTGCTGCGCTATTGCAGTATAACAAGTAAGTCTCATTCGATCTCAGACAGGGTTAGATAGGGCAGTGGTAAAGTTAACTAGAGCTAACAGTGAGTTCATTTCAGGGTTTCCGTCAGAACCCACTTGACTGGAGTTGACCGGAGTTGACCGGAGTTTGACTGCGAGAGATTGACGGCCGTTTGAGACTGCCGTTGATGATTGAGGGTGGCGACTGTCGCCATTGGACCGATCAGAGTAGGCCTGCCACTGTTTAGCGGGGTACCAAAGGATCTCTTGAGGGAATCTAGCCGTCTGGGTGCCCAGCGGACGTCGGCTCACAACACCACATGTCCAGAGCCGCTTAGTGAAACCCTCTTGCTAACGGGAAGCTAAAGCTCCTCTCAACTGCACAGGGTCTGATTGGCTCACTCTCTTCCTGCCCATGGACGCACTGGGAGTACACTGGGGCTATCTGAGTATATTAATGGTCACACACTGAGACCGTGAGTCTAGGATTCTAGGAGATACCTAGAGGAACATTTTATCTTCCTTATTACGGGTGTAGTTAACACCATTCCTCAGACTGATATTATCTTGACGTGTGTAGTTTAATATTTCTTAAATAATTCTGATAGTAGTGTTTTTTGAATGTTTGTGCCATTAAGTGGAACCAGAGTGATACTGTGATTTGATTCTTTTAATGCCTCTAATTGTTCTTCATAATTCTGATCTCAGGTATAACCTTGTTCCCCAGAGTAGTGGTTAGGTTAGGTTAGGAAGTGTACATCTGTTGGGGTGCTATAA
Organism: Homarus americanus; assembly: GCF_018991925.1. Taxonomy (NCBI): domain Eukaryota; kingdom Metazoa; phylum Arthropoda; class Malacostraca; order Decapoda; family Nephropidae; genus Homarus; species Homarus americanus. The sequence goes on along the minus strand of NW_024731297.1, from coordinate 5,311 downwards.
TTTTGTTGAAAGCCCTTAAGGCCTATTCATTGTAGAGTAGTTAATTTCTTATTTTTTAATACCATTTCCTAAGTGACTGATATTATTTTGTGAAAGCCCTTAAGAGGCTTGTTTCATGTGTGCAAGCAACATTTCTTAATACTTCAAATTTATTGTTGCCTGTGTTTCTAATAATTTCTATGTCATTTATAACTTTTATTCCCCAGAGTAGTGTTTTAAGTTTAAGTTAAGAGGTGTGCATATTGGTGTACCATTATTTGATTGTGTTTGTAGTGTTGGAGGGAATATAAGTGTCTAAATTTTACAGTGTGTCTCATTCATCCAAGTCACAGACGCTATCCTTCCACGGGTCACGGACAGTTCATTTTGTGTAGTAGATTTAAGTGTTCTTGTGCTGGTTTGGGATTTTTCTCAAAGGGGCGCTTCCACTGCCTTTACCATCTATTAAATTTTAATAAACCCCAAGTCAAGTGAGAAATTAAAGTCCAGCAAATTCCGACCGGTTACATATATATATATATATATATATACGCAAGTAAATCACTGTAGGTGCGCGTGATCTAGGTATATGCTGATAACCACAAGGAAAGAAGAAAACACGATGTTCCCAAGCGCTTTCGTGTAATTCACATCTTCAGGGGTGAGTACAGACTATATATATATATATATATATATATATATATATATATATATATATATATATATATATATATATATATATATATATATATATATATATATATATATATATATATATATATATATATACAATTGACCCTCGTTAATTCGGACCCCTTTAATCCGGATTTCGGATAATTCGGACCTTAAGCTAAAATGCTGGTCCACCCACTGCTGGGATAAAACACCAGCATCTTTTTGGTTAAATGTAACATCTCCACCACTAGTGTGGGGGTGGGATGCAACTCTTAGCTTCAGACATGAAAAATATTTGCCATTTACTGCCAGTAAACAATGGAAACGTAAAATATGTACCAATTAGTAATGAAAAGTTATGCAGTTCCTTCAGCAAATGAAGCTCACCAAATCTTGGCAAAGAAGCAGCTCAGCCCATATGGCAGGAAATGAGTAGGGCAGCAAAATATAACAACCTAAGCATTATGGGGGATTTCAACTTCAGAAATATTGAATGGGACAACATTGTAGGTGACTATGAATCTGAAGACCTCCTAGACGCAGTACAGGACAATTTTTTGAAACAACTAATTACAGAACCTACTAGAGGTGACAATATATTAGACCTAGTATTAACAAATAAAGAAAATATTATCAGAGATATCACAGTAGGGGAAGAACTAGGTAACAGTGATCACAGAGAAATCAGGTTCACCCTAAATTGGGAAACGAAAAACAATGACAATATGGTCAGAGTCCCAAACTTTCGGTTGGCGGATTATCAGGGGTTAAGAAGGTACCTAGGTGAGGTCACCTGGGAACAGTCACTTCAGTCCCCAGTAGGAAGGGGTGAGGTCATAGATGACACAATAATTGATCATGACTATAATATATTCACTAGTATACTACATAAAGCACAAGAACAAAATATATCATACAGAAAAATTAGGTCAAATAAGAATGAGCCAAGGTGGATGACCAGAAAACTTAAACATGACATAGGAATAAAGAAAGGAATATATAAGAAATTAAAGGGAGGGGAGGAGCAGCTAAGAAATTGGTATAATGAACTATCTAGGAATGTTAAGAAAAATGTAAGGAAAGCAAAGAGAGACTATGAAATCAATATAGCAAGAGAATCCAAGGCAAATCCCAATGGATTTTTCCAGGTATATAGGACAAAGGTCAAGGACAAAGTTGGGCCTTTAAAGTCAGGGAGGGGAGAAATGATAAATGGCAGTGAGGAAATAAGCAAAGCATTGAACAGCTACTTCTTATCAGTTTTCACAGAAGAAATTTGCGATGAAATTCCAGAGGTGGAACTGATATTTAAGAGAAAGGAAGAAGAGAAATTAAAGAATATCACTATCAGAAAAGAGGATGTTCTTATGAAGATAAATAAACTAAAGAAATCAAAATCCCCAGGGCAGGATGAAATTTTCCCTCGAGTCTTGAAAGAGTGTAGGGAACAGATTAGCGGACCCCTCGTAAACTTATTTACAAAATCATTAGACACTGGAGTTGTGCCACACTTGTGGAAACAGGCAAATGTAGTACCCATACTCAAAAAGGGAGACAGAGCATCAGCGTCAAATTACCGGCCGATCAGTTTTACGTCAGTAGTGGGGAAATTTCTTGAATCAATTATAGCATATAGCATCCGATCGCATCTAGAGAAAAGCAAATTAATCTACGACTCTCAACATGGGTTTACAAAGGGAAAATCTTGTCTAACAAATCTGCTGACGTTTTTTAGGAAAGTCTTCGAGGTAGTAGATAATGACGAAAATTACGATGTTATGTACTTAGACTTTAGGAAAGCATTTGACAGAGTACAGCATCAGAGGCTTCTGAGAAAAGCTAAGGCTCATGGTATCGAGGGGAAAGTTTTAAATTGGATAAAATCATGGCTCACCGATAGAACGCAGAGGGTCAGCGTGGATGGTGTTAAATCTGAGTGGGGCCGTGTAACCAGTGGGGTTCCCCAGGGGTCAGTACTAGGCCCACTCTTGTTCATAATCTACATAAACGATCTAGTTACTGGAATCAGCAGTGACATAAGCAAGTTTGCGGATGACACCAAAATAGGGCAACAAATTAATTCAGGGCAGGATGCAAATGCATTACAGGAGGATCTAAATAAACTGCAGGGGTGGTCTGATAAATGGCAAATGAAATTCAACACCAGCAAGTGCAGCGTACTTAATATTGGAAGAACAAATACTTATAATGTATACAGCCTTAACAACATCAACCTAGAGAAGTCGACTTGTGAAAGAGACCTAGGGCAGTTGTGTTCTGACCTCACTAGGGGAAAGGTCACGGCAGGGTTAGCTCCGGAGGGATAATTATCAGATATGGCCAGTGCTATGTGCGGTCTTGGGTATGAGAGTTTGTTGACCAAACTGGGGTGGTCCATTGAAGAATTGGCGAGGGCCAAGTTAGAAATTGAGAGGGCCACGTTGGAGAACCTGAAATTAAGGAAAGAGCTGGCGAAGTTTAAAGGAGAGGCTGGACGAGTAAAGCCAGTGTCTGACGAAAAATCAAGCGAGTGGAAAATTGTGAGTAGTGGGAAGACAAAGCTGGTGGTGAAGAAGCACACGAAGGATACGACAACAACGACAACACCAGCTAAGTGTACCAACCCGTTTAGTCCCTTGATAGACGAATTGGACGTTAGTACAGTCAGGGGCAGGGATGACAAGGTATAAAAACTTTAATTGTTGGTGACTCACAGGTAAGGTACATGGACAGGGCCTTTTGTGGTAAAAACAAAAATAGGATGAGGGTGTGTTTGCCAGGAGCTGGGGTGGGGGATATAATTGACAGGATGGACAATATCTTGTCTGGTAATGGGAACAAACCCATTATCTGCCTCAGTGCAGGAGGCAATGATATTGGCCGGTGTAGGAGCGAGGAACTTCTTGATAAGTTCAAGGCAGCCATAGATCGTATTAGGACTAAGGGAGGGATCCCTATCATATGCGGTGTCCTGCCTAGAAGGAGAGTTGGCAGTGAATGGTTGTCAAGGGCAGTTGGTGTCAACGACTGTCTTGACAGATATTGCAAGTCAATATCAGTCCCATTCATTGACAACTGGGACAACTTCTATGGCAGAAGGGACCTTTATGCTAGGGATGGGGTGCACCTGTCTAGGGATGGAGTAGCAACCCTGGCTGGGGCTCTAGAGGGGGCAGTTCAAAAATATCGAAGTCTTTAAACTGCTAAGAGAACATATGGGCACGGGGGTGGAGGAGACTGCAGTGGGAGCGGGTAAACAAGGTGAAAGATTACAGGGAAATAGTGTTAGGAATGATGACAAAACTAAATTAGACAGGGAGTTTAAAACTAAACGCGGTAAGGGGAAAACTCAGAACACGACTAGCTTAAATGTATACTACTTAACAGTAGAAGTATGAGAAAACAAAATGGATGATATTAGGGCCTTGGTATGTACCCCGAAGAAACTGATATAATGTAATGCACTGAAACATGGATTAAATCCCATGAATTTACCAATCAAATTGTACAAACCATTCCGTATACCGATAGGCAGACCAGGAAAGGAGGCGGAGTAGCAATCTATGTTCGATAATCTGAAGTGAAATAAATAAGGAAATAAAACTGAGAGTGAATATTACAGAAACAATTTGATAGAATTAAGCGACGGTCGGGGAAAAAAAATTAATCACAGGAGTAATATATAGACCCCAATCTTGATAGCGCCAATGAGCGACTTATCTGGGATGAAATGCGCAGGGCTTCCATACACAACAAAGTCTGTATAGTAGGCGACTTTAACCTTGGCCAAATAGATTGGACTGACCTTACGGGCAACTCAGAATCAGAGGATTTTCTCGAGACGATCCAGGACTGTTTCCTAAGTCAACATATAACCGAACCCACACGGGGTAATAATATACTGGATTTAGTTCTGTCTAATGGACAAAAACCAAATTGAAGTAACAAGGATGTAGGGAAACGAACTTTGGAAACAGCGTATCACAAAGAAATTTTATCTCCAGTTAGATTTTCAGGGCAGACATAAGGAAAAATTCTAATTAAAGTACCAGATTTCAGAAGGGCAAATTAGTAGTTTAAAGAGGCAGCTGAGAGAGGGGTGTCGCGCTTGGCCGTGAACCTGACAGATGACACCGACCTGATAACGAGATCTGAGATTGCCGAGTTCCACGACAATTTAAATAGTGAGTTACTTAATGCACAAAGGCAGAACATACCATACAAAAAACTCAGATCAGACAACAATGACCCTAAATGGATAAATAATTATTTAAAGAACATCATTGGCCAAAAGAAGGCTCTAGGTAGAAGGATAAATCGTGGCGAAATTCACCTCCGGGACTATTATAGGGTATTGGCGAGTAGGGTTAAAACCGAGATAAGGAAAGCAAAGAGGAATAATGAGGTAAGGATAGCAAGGGAGGCGAAGACAAACCCCAAAGGATTCTACCAAATGCATCAAACTAAAACACGAGAAAAGATTGGACCAATACGGTCAGACTCCGGCGAGCTCACTGATAACGATGGAGAAATGAGCAATAATTTGAATAAATATTTTTCAACAATTTTCACCACCGAAAATTTAAACATGATACCCGAGGCACCGACTCTATTCAGAGATAGTGAAGAAAACAAGTTAAGCGAGATAGTAGTGACT